>NW_010554190.1:0-6271 GCF_000687285.1 Phaethon lepturus | reverse complement strand
TGTGGTGCTTAGGGGCTGGCTGGGGTTAAAGCACGACAACTACCCAGTGACCGATGCCCAGCAAGTCCCCAAGCAGCTTATCCCTCACCAGCCTTCCCCCTAGTTTATTGCTGAGCGTGATGTCGTATGGTATGGAATACCTCTCTGGTTGGTTGGGGTCCAGCTGTGTCCCCTAGCAACTTCTTGCCCACCCCCAATCTACTTGCTGGTAGGGTGAAAAGCAGAAAAGGCCTTGACTGTATATAAGCACTGTTCAACAATAACAAAAACATACCTGTGTTACCAACACTGTTTTCAGCACACGTCCAAAATATAGCCCTATGCTAGCTACTATGAAGAAAATTAACTCTATCCCAGCCAAAACAAGCACATGTTGTCACCATTCTTGGTAGCAATGGTAGGAAAAACAATAAAATAAGAAGACAGAGGCCCAATGAAGAAATTAATTTATTTTATTAAAGTCCTTATTTCTTCCCCCTCACCCTTCTTTATGTGAGGATTCAAAACAAAGAACAGATTCTGTATTAGTTGCAATTTGCTATGTCATCAAATACTATCACACACTGCTTTATTTTTTATTTTATTTATTTTATGACTAACTGCTAGTATTTTGAGAGTTTTATGATTGATTAATAACAAAATGCAAGAATGAATTTTGATCTGTCTGTTGTTTCAAGATACTCAGATAACATTTCTCCTAGATATTTCAACATAAATATATTACTGCAGTTAATAATAAAATTACACACTTAATTTCATCTCTTAAACTAAGAAAAGTTAAATGAATCTACAATAGCTTACCTCAAAGAAACCCGTCCAATGATACTTGCTTTCAGTGTAACTCAGAAAAGCATTTTTCAAGCATGTACTATTCTTCAGTCACACATCTAAACCCCATTAAAATGAATGACACAATTAAATGCTAGCTTAGGTAGGAAATTACTTAACTGTGTACTAGATTGTTTTCTCACTGAGGTTGTATTTGATGCAAAACAACATTTATGTTCTTTTGATTAAACAGCTTAGTCTTTCAGATTCCTATACCGTGTCACTTTGTGGAGTAACAGGGCACGGACTCTGGCGGGGATTCAGGCCAAAAACTTTTATTGCTACAAGTGTCCACTTTTTATACAGTTACAGCTCTTTCACACGCCACAAAATACATCCTGGTTGGTTACCACACACAGTCCACGCGCTTCTCCACAGTCAGGATTCGCTGCCTGCAGGTGTCCACGCGCTCCTTTGCTTCCTCTCAGTTGTTCACCACAGCTCCTTCTCCTCAAGGCTGAGCCCTGCAGGTGTCCAGCTGTTTGCCAGCTTCTCAATGCCACAGCTCCTTCTCCTTAAGGTCGAGCCCTTGCAGGGTGATCCCAACATTACTTGCTTTAGGAGAAGACAAATACAGCTAAAACCCACTGAAATCACTGGCAGTTAGATGAAGAAAATCTGTCAGGACACTGCACGTTGTATTACCAAATCTAGTAACTCTTCTCACTTAGCTTTCATGTACTCCACTGCCTTAATTGAAATACACTGCACTTAGTTGCTAAATGTTGCAAAACAAACTCTGTTTCTTAAGCTTGTTATGTGTATATTTACAAAAACACATGTTTGCATGTAATATTTAGTTTACATACAATTGAGTATTTCGAGGGAAAATCAGCTAGACCACATTCTTCTGAACCCAACCTCTGTTTTCTCCTGCTACCTGATTGTTTTGTAGCTGACATTTCATTTTCATTGACATTCGCCTCAAATATGTTGCAATGATATGAAGAGATTTTTCAAGGCTAAATACCAAAAGACCTGATGAGAAATAACAAGTGCTGTTGATATTGTTTAAGTATGTGCTTCTACAGGTTTATTTGTACGTTAGGGCAGGACTGGAGAACTCAGCAGGACTTTGCAACAGGATGAACAGAAAGAAAGGAAGTTGCAGACCCCACTGTCAATTTAACTTTTGAATGGCTCTACCTGGAAAGGAGCTAAAAAATAAAAAATGTTGTACTCTCAGTCAATATCTGTTTCTCTATCCCAGTATAAGTTTTCATTCCACTTTTAAGAGTCTTATATCCAACTATTCAACTGTTAAAATATTTGTTTTGTAGAAAGAAATTCTCTCAGAAAGCTCACTTGAAGATTGACCTGAGGAGGACATGTGCTCCTTCAGATGCAGATCTGCATTTCATTCCTGCCTGTTTCAGAATTTTCCATGTTACTTTGGGAGTATATTTTATTTTCTTCAATCTGAGCTTCCTCAGCTGTGAAATATGATTAAAAACACTTACTAGCCCTGGTTTTGTTTTATAGAATATGAGTCCTTTATGGCATAGACCAACTTTATACATTGCATAACACAAAACAAAAACTTGGCAAAGGTCTTCAAATGCTATTAAAGTGCATAAAATAATAAAAAGTGCATTATCTTTAATTGGTTTTATTTTATGTCCTCCTAAATTCAAAGCAATAAGTTTAGGTGAAGAGCAGTATAAAATATGATTCCATTAACATCGTATCACAACTTCTGAGATTACTTTATTCCTTGCATATAAAATCTGCAGAAGACAACTGTTAACAAAGAAGTCTCTGGAAAGACTCTTCCTTCTTGAGGCACAGCTGTGACGGATATTGTTCAGGCTCCATCTTTCTCCAGCTGGTCAGAGGATTTTCTTTAACCTGAACGGCAGGTTGGGTGAGGTTCTCCAGAGCGGAGGTCCAGCTTTCAACAGGAGGTTTTGCTAAGTCACAAAACAGATGTCTGACAGTGATTACAAAAAAAAAAAAAAAAAAAAGTTAGTTAGTGTAGTACCTGTGTATCTGGGTGTCACAATGCAGCATGTCTTTCTGTTGTCAGAGAAGGTTCAGATGGAAAAGCTTTCCCTGGGGTATTACACCAAAGTAAATATTGGCAGTACACCAGTATAAAATCTTCCTTAATTTTAGGAGTACCTACTTACTACCATAACAGCTACAGCAAACAGATCACTTTTTACCAGATGTTTTTCTTTCTAATCCTGAAATCTGTAAGAATCTGAGGTAGCAATGAACCTGAAACTAGAAAATAAATCCTGCATAATACAGTTATTGAGCGATTAGCAGCTGCGACAGAATTGATGAACTGGTTAGGAACAATTTGTGTTTGCTTTCTCTCTTGAATTACTAAACCAAATGAGAAGTGCGAGGAAGAAAAAACAAGATAAAATAGAAATCATCTACACTGTTCAAACTGATTTTGTAATTCCCTTCAGAGCAATTGGAAATGTAGCCCCTGAATACAATTTGCACAGTTTTTAATAAATCATGTAATCTTTCATGTATTCTGCACAGGAATGTAGATTATGAACAGGATTGAGGTGCTGTATTCTGATACGGGAAAATTGGGAAAAAAAGGGGAAAGAAGATTAAAACAGAACTTCAACTTCAGATTATGTTAGGGAAAAAAAAAAGATAAAGCAAATCCACACTAGCTATTTTTCTTTATACTAGTGATTACTGGCCAGTAAAGTTTTACAACCCGTAGGAGATTTTTTTCTTCAGTGCATCCAGTTTCTTCCCCTTGGCTGTGCTTTTCTTTATACTTTAATGCCAGGAGTTTGTAAGTGGTCATTATATATTATAATAACAGAAATTATTCCTAACACATAATTACTGAACTGTGCTAAGCACAGGTGTAGTTTAATGAGCCTTCAGGGAAGTAGATTTAACTTTCTTTTGGTTCTGACTGACTAAAAACCATTCATGTACTGCTTGGAGAGACACTGTTTGCACATGGCTGGTATCTGCTGGCAGTCCTCGCTTCTGCTCCTTATACTTTGATAATCACACATATTTGTTCCTTCTGAAGCTTTTAAAAACTGTTAATTACTGTTATTTTCCATATTAATTTTCCATATTTAATTTACTGATGTGTTTGACATAAATTCAAAGGCAAAAATATCCTGCTTCGGAAACATTTTCTGTGTGCTGCAAACTGGCTTTCCTGGGTGAAGTGGTCTACCCAATTTCTCAAGGCAAATACTACTTGTTTAGCTTTTTGTGAAAGGAATTGCTATTTTATGGAGTCTGTGCGCCAGTGCATTATGGTAGAAATGCTCTACCTGTGGAATCAGGCTATAGATTAAATGGGATCAATAAATATTAATTTAGTAAGGAATCATGGCAACATTTTAAAATCTTTATCTTTTCATAGAATCATAGAATACCAGTTGGAAGGGATCTCAAGGATCATCTGGTCCAACCTTTCTTGGCAAAAGCACAGTCTAGACAAGATGGCCCAGCACCCTGTCCATCTGAATCTTAAAAGTGTCCAGTGTTGGGGAATCCATCACTTCCCCAGGGAAAGTATTCCAATGGCTGGTTGTTCTCATTGTGAAAAATTCTCCTCTTGTGTCTATCTGGAATCTCCCGAGGAGTAACTTGTACCCGTTACCCCTTGTCTTTTTCTGTGTGACTCCTTGTAAAAAGGGAGTCTCCATCTTCTTTGTAGCCACCCTTTAAATACTAGAACATGATGATTAGATGTCCCCTAAGCCTTTTCTCAAGGCTGAAGAAACCCAGTTCTCTCAACCTTTCCTCATATGGCAGGCTTCTCAGTACTTTGATCATCTTTGTGGCCCTTTTCTGGACCCTCTCCAGCCTACCAGTATGTTCTCGCTTAGTGGGAACCAAAACTGAACACAGTATTCCAGATATGGTCTGACAAGCCCTAAGTAGAGTGGGATAATGACTTCTTTATCTCAGGTGATGTTGTCCTTGTTGATGCAACCCAGCATCCTGTTGGCTTTCTTTGCTGCAACAGCACACTGTTCCCTCATATTGAGCTTGTTGTCGACCAGGGACAAGGACCCCAGGTCCCTTTCCACAGAGCTGCTCCCCAGACAAGTAGATCTCAGCCTGTGCTGCACTCCTGGGTTATATTTTCCCAGGTGCAAAACTTTACAGTCGTCCTTGTTGAACTTCATAACGTACTTGTTAGCCCAATCTTCCAGACTATCCAGGTCTACCTGCAGGGTGTCTCTCCCTTCCAAAGTGTCTACTTCCCTACTCACAGTTTGGTACCATCAGCAAACTTCATCAGGATACACTTGATCTCATCATCCAGATCACTTAGGAAGATATGAAACAGCATTGGGCCCAATGTCAGTCCCTGGGGTACCCCATTTGTAACAGATTGCCAGTTTAAAAAGGAGCTATTTACCACCCTTTGTATGCGGCCTGTCAGCCAGGTCCCCATCTGCCTCTAAGACCACTTGTCTAGATTGAAACACAATGCTGTCATTTAAAGAACTGCAGGTCTTCTGACCCCAGCCTGCTCCTGCATTCATCTATACATCCTCCACAAGGAAAGTCTTCCCATGGTTAGATTACCTATGCTACCTAAGACTCATCTCTCCTTGGTGTTTTAAACAGGAAATATATGTCTAACAAATCACCCTGATTTTGTTTTTTAATTACCCATAAAAGTGATCAATTAATTAATTAATTAATTAGAACCTTTGCTACTTCATAGAATGATAGGAAAAATATACATAGAGGTTTGTATATATACCAATTTTCCACTACATAGATACATTGTCTAAGTTATAAAATACATTAATTCAAAGAAGCCAATTGAATAACTGTTATCAGAATGTTGTATTGAGAATCCTGTAGTGCTTTACCCAAAAGATATTAATAAGTCCATGTCACTGACAAAGAAAAAAGTATGGCAGGTCATATGATGAGGTTCCTAGAGATATAAAATTAGTAATATAAATGCCAGATCACAGTGTTTAAAAATAATTCATCCAGAATTATCCAAAAATAATATCTTTTGCTTTAAAAGTAATCAGAGGAGGAAGCATTTTTTATTTGCCTCTGGCCTTTTCATTCTTTAAGATTCACATTTACACGCTTTGCATTGCAACATTCCTTGAAAGATTAAAAAAGAAAGGTGATGCTTTTTACACAGTAACTTGATTCTAACTACGAAGTCTATAAGAAGAAATACTTCTACATTCACAAAGCAGCTGAGACAACTGCAAGATTGTGAAAATTCAGTTTAGTTAACACCACTGACAAAAAAGAATTTTTTCATCTTTTGTCTGGATCCCAGGCTAGTAGAGCAATCTTCCAACTCAGTTCCAAATCTCCAGACCTCAACCGTTGTACAAGGTTGCTCACAATGTCGCATACTATTCTGTCCTAACAACATTACTGGTATACTTTTATTTCTCTCCTTTTTTTTAATTTTGGAGTGAGTTGTGTTGGGTTTGCATGGCAAGGTTTTGGT
>NW_010554189.1:0-8544 GCF_000687285.1 Phaethon lepturus | reverse complement strand
AGCCCAGGCTACCTCCAATCTTGACCTCTCTGATAAGTCTTTTTTGCATTAGTGAGCAACAGGTCCAGCAGTGCCTCTCCTCTGGTCAGGCTCTCCATCACCTGTATGAGAAAGTTGTCCTCAGTGCACTCCAGTAGTTTCCTGGACTGCTTGCAGTTCACTCTGCTGCTTTTCCAGCAGATGTCTGGGTGGTTGAAGTCCCCGTTCAGGATCAGGACCTGCGAGCATCATGCTTCCTGCAGTTGAAGAAAGATCTCTTCATCAATCTCTTCTCCGTGATCAGGTGGTCTGTAGTAGACATCAACCACAAAGTTTCCTTTGTTGGCTTGGTCTCTAATTTTCACTCATAAGCTCTTGACCTGTGCATTGCTGTTCTTCAAAAATAGCTCTGTGCAATCAATCCCATTTTTTTTGGCATAGAGGGCAACCCCCCACCTCTCCTTTCTTGCCTGTCCCTTCTGAATAGTTTATAGCTGTCAATCACAGCACTCCAATCATGCAATTCATCCCACCGATTTTCTGTAATAGCAATCAGGTCATAGTTTTCCATCTGGGCAGCAGCTACCAGCTCCTCCTGTTTGTTTCTCATGCTGTGTGCATTGGTATAGAGGCACTTCAGCTGGGCTATCAGCCACATCACCTTTTTGGAGGAGTTCACCCTAATTCCCTTGAGGCAATTCACAGGTGTTTCCTGTTGCTTTCTAATGCCTCAGCAGCCCCTAGGTCTTCTCTAGTGCTTCGAACTCCATCCCCTTCACCCATTAACTCCAGTTTAAAGCTCTCAGTCCAGCCAACTTGCCCCACTTGGTCAGTTGAGCCCCATCAGCTGTCAACAGGCCTGGTTTCTCGAAAGGTATGCCCAAGATTGTAGAAGCCAAGACCTTGAGCACCAGCTACACAGACAGTCATTCACCTGTTCAATTTGTCTCCTTTTTCTCAAATCCCCTTCTCTGACTGGGAGGGTAGAGGAGAACACCATCTGTGCTCCCAATCACTTTAACATTTTTCCAAGGGACATAAGGTCTCTTTTGATATTTCTGAGTCATTGCAGCATCATTCGACCCTACTTGGAATAGTAGGAATGGGTGATAGTCTGCAGGTTTTACCAGGCTTGGCAGCCTCTCTGTGACATCACAGATGTGAGCTCCTGGCAGGCAGCAAACTTCTTTAGAGTCATTGTCTGGATGACAAATGGGCACTTCGGTGTCTCCCAGCAAGGAATCTCCAATTACTAACACCCTACATACTTTTCTGTTGTCATTAGTTCTATATGTGGATGGGTGGTTGGACCATCTTCGCATGGTTGGCCTTTCCTGGGTCTTGCCTGTTACTCACACTCTCTTCATTCTCCAGCCCTGGGGAATCATATCTGTTATGTAGGAATACTTCAGGGGGAAGGGGAAGATTCCTCCTCCTGTCCTGAGGAGAGATGAGAGTCCAATCTCCTTCGTCTTGTGAATTAGTTGAGTCCATCAGCTCAGGGTTGGAAGCAAGCTTACCTTCCCTTTGCAAAGACTTAAGGCAGGGCTGTTGCTGAGCTTGTGACAGTGCACAATACCATGCATTGATCTCTCTCTCAGATTCTCAAATACTGCACTGCCTGTTAAACTCCTCTTGTAACATGGCTACTTGCTTGAAGAGTTCATCCAGCTGGGCGCATTTGCACCCATGACATCCACCTCTGCCTTCAGACCCTAGGGGGACTTCCAGGTTCTGGAGTTCCACACAACTTTGAGTCCGGGCAGCTCTTTCAGTTCTTGGAAGGTGAGTCTGTGTGCAAGAGCTCTGTTTACCCACCCAGATCATTAGCGCTCCCTAGGGGCTGCCTTTTACAGGTGCGGGGGTTGGCCACGGTTGCTCCTGGCCCCGCCCAAGCCTCGTCAGCCGTTCTCACGACAGGTGCCGGTTCCTGGTGGCTCTCTCCGTGACCCTGGCGTTTCCCCGGTTCAGGAAACTGCCCTGTACACCGCGATCCTCCGCTCCACTGCGGAATGTACCAGCACAGAGCTGATCGCCTCGGCGAGTCTATGTATATCGACCTGGGGGACGCAATGATAAGGAAGGATCGAAGTGCAGTGGAGAAAAAGGTGAAGCTGAGATCTGAGGCAATGTGAAAAACTGTATTTGTGAGATGAATGGAACATCAAAGCTATGTCACTGCAGGAAGGATAGAGGGAGATAGCAATGCAGTAAGAGCAAATTTAAGTGCTCGACGGATTATTAAATGGCAACAACAGAAGAAGAAAGTATCTATAAATCCCTTTTGTCCTTATTATGCACAGAATAATTTGTAAATATTAAGTTAATTTTTTTAATGAAAGGAAATGCTGGAATATAAATACCTATGGCCAGAAGACAAGTTCCAGTATGCCAAAACCAAGCTCTGGTATGCTGTTCCATACGGTTCAGTCACAAAACTAGATCTGGTTTAACACAAATGTTAATGCATCTGAGCACACCTTATATTTTGTAGACTTATAAGGGAAAGTTAATTCCATTCAGTTAAAGATAGTTATGAAAGATTATATCCTGGAGGGCAAGACATAAACTAATACTAAGAGCTTATCCTATACTTGTCTGTGACAACAACACAGAGTTGAAAAAAAACCAAATAAATGGGATATGAAACCATGGAAAAATTGGTTTGCATATCCTCTGGAAAATTTATCACTGTGATGGTTCAGGATTAATTAGAGTTCTGACCCTGCTTTTAAGATTGAAAGCCAAATATTAGTCACAATAAAACAATAAGCATTGTATATAATGTGATTACCTCAGATAGTCACAACTATTGTAATGTCCTGACAGGTCTCTTCCATACCTTTGATGCTCATCCTACTACACATATAACCCTTCTGCAACTGTAGCTAATAACATATGCTTGAGCACCAGGACCTCCTCCATATTGATTTATGAGCCAAAGAAGCGTTGCCTAAAATGTTGGGGAAATAAAGTCTCCCAGAGAGGACAATAGGTTTTCTTTATAAAACATATGTGATGAATTTCAATGTTTTTACTCTTCTCTGTCAGTTTCAATCAAGATGCATTGCAAGTCAATTGCTTTCTCATTTTTCACGTATGAATATCACCCATCCTGGAAAATAATATCTTCTAGATTTCATGAAATAACAACATGCTTTTGCTTTAATTGATGGGGGGAAGAAAAGGAGAAGAAAAAAGAAGCCTTAGTTGAAAATGAAAGACTTGTGCCAGACAGACTGGATCTGCATTTGCAATACCCTTGCTTCAGGGTATTTGGATGTATCCACAGTTTTGATTCAGACCATTAGAGAGACAGAACCCAACTGTAAAACTCTAAGTGAGATCTGAGCAATGCTTAGAGTGTATTTGGATATAGAGTTTTGGCTGACCTATTTAAAGGATGATGTTGTGCAAACAATTACTCCATAACCTAGGCAAGTGCCAAGACCTAAAAGTTTTTGCTAATGTGCAAGATGTGTTTCTTTCTTCTTAAAGACTGAAAAAAAGGATTATATACCACATTGTAGAGTTTTGTAGATATCTCTCTGCAGAAGTCGTCACTATTTCTCCTAGAAAAAACAGCATTCAAATTAGGAGGCAATTTAGGATTACTTCTGTAAAACAAGACAGATTTACACTGGTTCTGAAACAACTGTGATGGTTACTTTTCCAGTAAGCTGGAAAATCTTAGTTAGCTACTGCATAGTGATCTGTTTGGGCAACTTCACCTTACAGAGGATCAGAAACATGCCCCCCTCCCAGGACTGTGCTTTCTCAGTTCTTCTCTTGGCCTCTGCACAAAAAACAAGAGGGTTCAGCCACTATTATTATAGTTGTTAGGTCCTTCTAAAACACTGGACCAAAACTCAAGTGCTGTAAGAAACACTGTATTGCATTGGCACACTGAACAACAGGATGATAAGTTAGCAAAGAAAAGTCACCATCTACTGGACAAGGAATCAGGTTTTTAATCTGCCTTCTGCTAATAATTTCTTTGTGGCCTGGAGGAGTATCACATACTCTGTTTGCCTTTGCTTCCACATCCTAGCTGCTCAGTAAGAGGATAATGATCTCAAAGCTTGTTGTAAGAATTAGTTAACAATAAGCGTGTTGATAAGGTCAACTAGCAGTTTTGTGTAACAAGAAAGTGATCTTAAGCATGAATGAGTCTTTTCCTGATGAAAAGCTAGTTTAAGGAAAACAGATTTAATCAAGAAAAAAATGCCTTTTGGTCAAACCAGAGTGTTGAAAAGATAGAAAGTCTATTACTGAAAAAATAAGCTCCAGATTAAAAATGCAGACATAGTATTCGCTGGTAAAAAGCAAGACCATGTTTGTAAATATTTGTACCAAGCCCCAAATCTACTCAAACACAGATCCTGTCTAGTCTCAGAAAATAGGTCAAGTTTATAAATGTACTAGCTAACATACAGATTAGCATTACCACACACAGGACATCACTGCTAAAATGCATTAGGTGGGCTGGCTGATGCTGAGATGCTTCTCATTGTGCGATGACATGTTCATTAAATTCCATCTGTTTGCAACAGCTTCATGGTAATGGGTTCATTTTGGTTCCTCTTCTGAGAAAAACATCCCATCCTTCCCACTGGGATCTTCAACTCTCTAGTAAGCCCTACAGATACATGGATATAACTCTGGCCCTCAGGACTCTAATGTTTGAGTACTTTACCATCTGTAGCATATTTATTCTCACATGACTTCTGTGATGGAGAAAGGGACTATTAAATCCATCTTAAGGATGAGAAATGAGAGCCAGAACAACGCTGTGATCAAATAGGTGATCTGGGCTTGAGTAGGGTATGAAACGAAGTCTTCTTGATCATACACTAAATCCTTAATTGCTGCATGTTTCCCCTCCCAGTATTGTCTTTGCTGGGAGCTTTTTCAAGCTGAGTAGTTCTGTGGAGTTGGCAAAAAAGATTCTATGAAAAAAAAATTATTTCCTTTTTTATAGTCTATAGGGCTTTTTCCTAGAATGGAAGATTGGAAGGAGCTGGAGAGTGAAATCTGAGATACGAGGAATAGGTTTACAATCATAAATTGGAGGTAACTTTCATGATGTCAGTGAGATAGAAATTCAAGTGAGGCCTCAAGGAGGGAGGGGATGGGAGAATTTGTTTATAGCAGTGGTAAAAAAATCCACGAGTAATCCTTTTCACTTTTCAGATCATATCAAATTCAAGCACGCTAGATGGCTATTACCCAGCACAGTCAGCTCTCATCAGAGCTGCAGATAGATAGATTTAGTTTTTCAACCTGACTTGTAACTCAACCCCTGCTGCCCCTTACTGCCTTTTGTTGTTCTCCTCTGAGTGTGTAGCCCTGAAACATACTTTTTATTTAGGCACTAGATCACATTACACATATCTAAACTGCTGTCCATTGTTACTACCTTTCAGTTTTGCTAATTTACAGAAATTCTAGATTCTGTATTTATATTAGGTTGTATTTTTTCAGGCTGAATCACAGTTTAATACTTCCAACCCATATTCCTTACCTCTCAATGAGGACTTTATTATTATTCCTGGCCTCCTTCATGTTTACTTCACTTCCCTGTTTTCTATCATCTGCGAACTTAATTACTGTAGTTTTACTATCCTCTTCCATTGAATCAATATTGACATGCAATGAGACTAATCCCTATGACACTGTATGGATAATTCACCACCAGCTTGACCTATTGCCTTTAACTGTTACTCTTAAATTATAACCCTTCAGGTAGTGCTCTAATCATGTGCTTATTCACTTCCAAGTCAATTTACATTAATTTTCCAAGTTTTCAAGAAGCAATGACTAAATTTACTCTATATACAGTATCATACAAATCACTGATGCTGATTTCCATGCTGCAGTATCAATAAACAGAGGATGCTATGATCCCTCTATCTCTCCCTAACTATCCTCATATGATCACTTTTATTTTTCAATTCTTTGCAGCAAGAGCACATGATCAGGCTGCAAAGTGTCCAGTGCATCAAATGAGCCCACTAATAGGAAGTGCTGTTAGCCCACAGCAAATAGACTTAACCTGCAAAGGAAAAAGTTTAAGTTCTTTTCAATGACTTTGCAACTAGTAAAGGCTGGGAGAACATACACAGTCAATTACCATGGCTTGAATGACTTACGGCAACTTAATTGTATTTTTGAAATCAAGGGTGATAAATCTATACTGTAAATGCTTATAGCTCACAGTTCCACTGGCTTTGACATTCTCACTATCAATGTATGCATATGTATCACAAACCACTGAGAGCAAATATAACATCAGTTTTGCCACTGCCAGCACTGTATTTGCACTGAATGACACCCTGACTCAGACTCTGATGTGACAGCTTTCTACCTGGACATATGTAAAATGCCTTTTTGTTTGAATTACACCAGATGGTAGAGTTAGAATTGTCCAGTACTTTGGGAGAGAATGTAAGTGTTTTGAAGATAGCTTTTAGTGACTAAATGGAATTTTCTCCTCTGAGTAAATTTTGAAACAATCCTTAAATAGATATTTTTATTTTGCTGCTGCTTAAAGTGCTGTTTCTGAGAAAAGGCAAAATGAAGTCATAAGAACTTGTGGCAAAGGAAATATTTATGGATATTCATATCCCTATTATTGATTCATGTATTTACAATAAATCCTTTAAACATGTTGACCAAACACAAATGATCATAATTAGATCCAAACTCCCTAAATATTCCCATTACTGTTTCATATGAATATATTTTTCTTAACTTCCCTTCCTCAAAAAAGCTGTTATTCCTGGCATGGTATGGTTACCATATTCTTCTCCAGCAGTAACCGCATTTCAATGGTGGGTGAAGAATGATTTCTATATGTACAGTTTGTAAAACTCTTTGGGATCTGTCATGATGAAAGGTGCTCTGTGTACAACACTATTATTAACTTATTGTATTATTTCATCAGGTTATTCTATTTCACATCATGTCCCTCTACTGAAAAAGCCTTGTCAAAAATAAAAGCCATGCAATGTCATCAACTGAGAAAACAGACTCCTTCACAAGGCAATGTAGCATGCAGATAGCATGGAAGTCCTCAGGAGTTCAGGCTGGCATTGCTTATAGCATGTAGGGACATCTGCAGTTTCAGCATGTGTTAGGTGTAAAACACTGTTTTCACAGTAATATATCAACTTTTGAATTAATATCTCTTCAGAACTACTGGAAATGATAATTTATATTTTATTAGTTTATGCAGATGGTGTAATTTGGCAAATTCTGAAACAGTTTGTTAAGCTTTTTCGCAGTCCTAATAAAAAACATGAATCTTCTTAAACAGAAAACTTCTATTCAATTATTCATTATTTTAAGAGATAAAATAAAACCATTTGATATTTCCATTTATTTTACTGGAAAGTCAGTGCATATTACCTTTGATAATACTTTCTTTTCTTTTCTAGCTAGTTCTTTGTAATGCTATACATTGTACCATGTAGTTTTTGTAAAACTTATGGAAGACTCTTTCAGCTAAAGAATAAATACAATGAAGATCGAACTTAGGATCTGATCTTTTTGATAAGACTTGTGACTGTGACTCCTGAAATTCTAATCACATTCTACTAGCTGCTGGCTTCCTAGATGTATTCCAGAATAGCTCATTTTACAGAAGGAAACTAGATCCAGAACAAGTAAGAAAAAAATCAAATCAATACTTTATTACTTGTTTTGCAAATCTTCACACAAACAAGTACTACTGTGATCAATTTATTGTATTCTCAAGGCCTCATAAATCTACAGGCATTCTGTGACAATATAGTAAGAAGTTTTGTTTTGAAGGTTGTAGCTAATATTCTAGCTAACAAACTTTCCCTTCCTTAAGGCTGAATGGCGGATTTGTTCCAAGCCCTAAGCAAGAGGCAGTGCATTGCTGCACTGCCACCAGAAAATACCAGGGCTGTACTTGTGATTTCAGGAACCACCTTCTGCTTTGACTACCGTGATGATGTGAGGAGGTAGTGATTACACCAGGTCTCTGCCCCTTAAAGGGCGTGTTTCCTGGGAGTCCATCCAGCACAGCATGCTGTCCCCTCTTCGCTTTTGACTTCTACACTTCCAAGCCCTAAATTATTATCCTTATTTTAATGGAAAGGAAAAGAATAACTGTCAAAAATGGATCAGATTCTTTGGTAAATCACACTGTTCTGGGCACAGGGGAATTAAAACTGAACAAAGGTGATTCTTCTCTTCATCTTCCTAATTCTGGCCTATCCCTGAAAGCGATCTTTTCCTTTGTCCAACTTAAATCAGTCTCAAAATTGCTCAAAATTACACTAGACTGAAATAGCTCTTCATAGGCTGCTTTCTGGGAAAAGTACTAGCAGGTAAATGCGCCATGGCCATAACCTCTGCAACTGCCGACTCCTTATCAGTAGCTCATCACCTGTATTGGAATGAGTTGTACCTGGGTTAAAGCTGTTAATGTTGCTGTACTATAAGCGGCAGGTTGCACCCTCTTCACAGCTCTTCTAATGCATAATAATGCAGTGTTAACATAGAGTGGTGGGTTGACCTTGGCTGGATGCCAGG
>NW_010554188.1:0-10444 GCF_000687285.1 Phaethon lepturus | reverse complement strand
TTAAATATTATAATTAAGAAAAGTGTGAGAAATGATGAAAACTGATCAACAAAAAGATAGGAGACTGAGACAAAAACTACCACCACCCAGACTCTAAGGTTACTAGTCTGGCCTTCAGAAAAAGCAGAAATTGTAAGCCAGGCTGCTGATGGGGAGAGTTGGTGCTATGGCCTGGTGTACATCTTAATGCTCCTAGAGAAGTTTAGCATTTCTACACTTTCAGTGCAAGAAAAGCAAGTATCTTTGTGTATAGTATTTGTCTAGTGATGGATTCCATGGATTCCAATACATTTCACAGAAAGCAACTTTTTTTATTACCTTACAGCTCTGAAAAGACAGACACATGAATACAACCTTGATTAGGAGTATTGCAAATAACCAATTATTTTTTATTACTTTCACTCACTGTAGGCAAGTTAAATTAATGTTCCGAGATAAGACACTCAAGTAGACAAGGAGGGAGGGAGAGAGTGCTGTGAACGACCTTCAAGGTAAGACAGATTGTGCAGTGAGGAAGAGGAAAAGGTAGAGCGGCAAGTGAACTGGGAAGGAGAAAAAAAAAAAAGAGAAAAAGGAGCTGTGTGCTTAGAGCAACAGGCAAAATAGAAGAACTCAGCAGCTGCATTTTAAATGGGTAAGAGGTCAAAGCCCAGTTATTGTAGAAAAAAAAAGTAATTTAGTAGGAATTTAGAGGATGATTTGAGCTTGGATTTTCTCCTGTATTTGCTCAGGGTAGCAGGGACAGAGAACTGTAGACTACCATTAAAGAAAATAATCCACAGGATAGTTTCCTGAGACTCTCATGCAGATAAAACCTGTTCTTTATTTCCCGAAAGGTACAGGGAAGGGAATGCAAACAAAAATGGTACAGGTGTTTCCCTTTTCCCAGCTGTGATGGGAATCACAGGGCTAAGGACTTCCAATGCCTCATGGATATTGATGGAAGAATTTTGATTTGAGGAAGAACAAATACATTTGTTTTCTCTCCAAAGCAGGATTATCCTTTCACTCTAGTAGAATCCAAGAACCTCTGCAAAAAGGAGTCAAAAACTGAGCTGTACTGTGCAATAATGTCTCCCGTACTTCCAAAGGACCACATACATGATGCCCTCCATCCTCCTTAGCCAATATAATTTTCTTACCGTTACCTTCTTTTTTAATTTTTAATTCTGTATTTTAAATCCTGATTTTCAAAAATATTAAAATGGGACTTTTACCTCTCCTTGCTGAAGAGAAGGAGGAGCACTTGTTCACGACATCTATTCATTAAATTGTATTACATCCAGGAAACATATAAACACCACCTCTTTGTAAGGAAAATCTTCTTCAATATAAGACACCTTACTGCTAGGTCATATCCATCTATATGCCACATCATGTTCATCTACATATATTGATAGTATGTACATATTTAGATGTATACAGGTAAACAGATATGTTTATAAACACCATCTGAGCAGCAAAATACCTTGCTAGATGGTTCACTTTATTTTTATTATCACCTATTTTTCTAGTAAAGCAGATTTCCTGAATTATTATCAGTAATTATTAGAGTCCACCACATTAAGATATGGGGCTTTGGCTTTCCTCAGAAGATATGGGGTTGTCAGCCTTCATGATTTTATCATAGCTCTTGGCATTTTTACTATATTGAGGTTGGGTCTTACAGCTAAAATCACATGAGAATACTGATTTTAATTTATTTTATTTTATTTTATTGTGAAAAAAAATTTCTACCCTCCATAGTTGATGAGAAAATCTTAAACCTATGACATGGGTGGGTTCTAAAAGTTCTAAAACTAGAAGGCCAACTAAATCCCTCCTATGCCGTCACTACTTAGTGATCCTATAATGTGGTCAGTGCATGTATGAGTGCATGCATGCATGTGTATTTTAACTCAATACCATTTTTGAGCTTGCTTTGGGATTATGAATCCTTGAGATTGACAACACTCACATTGAACACTGCAGCAGAATTTCAGTAGTTCAAATTTCATGTTGAAATGTAGAAAGGACATCTCAAAGAAGTCAGTGCCATCCATTATACCATGGTTTTTAGCTACTAAAATTGTTCTTGTCAGTTTTGCTACAGGAAATGAAAGGTGGGAACTTTTGGTCTTATAATCACCGCAAAACTTTTTGTGCAATTTCTCCTTTGTTGGCTTTATAAGGAGACTGAAAATGCATCCACTGAATGTAATGCTTCAGATGTAGATCTGCTGCTATCTTGTCATATCTTAGAGTGATTTTGATCAAGATTTTCTTTCAGATGTATATCAGAGAAACACACAAGTAGGTGGTTGAGGAGGGAAAAAAAGCAAAGCAAGGCATCCTTTCAAGTTTGTCGTCTTTGTTAGTGGTGAGGACTCAGCACTGATGAAAGTTTTCTACCGTTTAAACCATGTAACTTCCTGCTGTTTGAACTGCTCAAGCACCAAGGATCCTGTGCCTGCTATGGCAGGGGGAGTTTTCCTCCCACTGACCGCACCATGCTGAGATTCAAATGTTGATTACATCCTTCTTATTAAGACAAGAACTTATACTGCCTTTCTTAAAAGCTGAATTACCACATGATTTGCACAGAGAGGGAAATTGTTCTTAGAACAGTAGCTATATTGCACTAAATGGAAGCCAAATTTGAACAACAGTATGTGGTATTTTTTAAAATTAAGTTTAATTACTTTTTATATTATTACAATTTAATTTCACTGTACTTCCAATTTCTTCAGAAGAAAAAACCCAGATTGTCATAAAGAGAGGTCTCTTAAAATATTTCCTTCTAGAAGGAAATCAGTTCCTCATGAAGGACCTTTTCTCATTTTGTCCTTGCAAGAATGCCACACTAATTTTGAAAGCCCCAATAAGCCTCCAGAAAACCTGCAACTTGAACTCACTTTTAGCAGCCTTTGATGTTTATCTTAATAGTGATCTATTCTATTCGATACTATTTCAAAAGCTATAGGACAGAAGTTCTCAGGGGAAAATCCAATCAAATACAGAAAACTAGATCACTCCTGATTACCAGGTTTGAAAAATACCATCAGGCTTAGGTATTCATGTGGTGTCAGGCACCATGTATTGAATCACATCTCACACTTAGGTTTATATACTTCATTGATGATGATCTTGCTTTTTCTTTTAATATCTCTTGACAAGAATTCTGAAATTAATGTGATTGACATAAAATTGGCTCTTCTTTTTGCCTGTTTGGTCAGCTGCAATCTTTCCTCAGCTGACTGGGAATTCACTGTTCAGGCACATAAGAATCATGGGCTCAATTCAGTGCACCGCTCATGTCCCAGGGTACCCCCACTGATATCTGGCTGCTGCTACAGAAAGACATGGGTATCCTGTGTTGGGTTTTTTGGGGGTTTTTTTTTTGGTTTTTTTAATCAAACTTGCTAGTCCTATCCAGGAATCCTGGATACCCTATGGTGTCTCAGACAGCACAAGATGCCTATGCTCAGGTAACTGAATTGAGGCCTAAGTATCAGACAACAATTATTTTTCTTCCAAGCCCGACAGCCAAAGAGTACTGTAGCCTCACGTGCTCTGACAGCACACAGGGCTGTTCCCATGGAGTTGCCATCTTCCATGATTCCAGGTTAATCTCATTTGATAATCATCAAACTCTTAACAAATATGAGGGATTAGAGCTTTACTTTTGCATGGAAAGTAGTGACTATTCCTGGAGATCTCTCTCAAAAGTACAATTCACCCTTACACCTGCACCAATGCGTTAAAGCAAACAGAGAGAGAAGTTGCTTCCCCTCCATTAACTGTCCTTTACAACCTCATTGCTCAGCTTTAATAAGAGTGGATCCCATGCTGAGAATGAATCCAGAAGGAATAGATAGAGGAGAGCCACTTTCATGAGCTGTAACGCCATCAAATACTTATCTGTAGTGAATTACTCTATACCACTTAAAAAGAAAAGTCAGTATCTAAATACTATAGCCTGTCTCTTATGTGTTCTCTTTTCAAAGTTATTTTCACCTATTTTACTAATCTATTTTACTGTCTAATACCATTGACTTAGTGAAGTTCATCCCATTATATATCAGTACAAATAAGGGTGGAAGAGAAGTAGGTCCAGATTATTTCCTTAAATTTGTATTTTTTCAACAGAAGTTTTATATGATGCATAAAATACACAAGATATGGCAAGCAGTTCCTCTTATTTCAACAGCTAAACATTCAGCCTCAGAAGATGGGAGAAAAAGCCAAAGGTTTAAAAAGCACTGCAAAGACAGATAAGTTTGTCATGACAGTCATGACAAAGTCACAGAAGCCTGGGACAAAGAACCTGTGCACAAGCAGTTCAGGACACACAATATCCCAAATGTTTGAATATTGTCCGTTAGAAAGAGTAAAGCAATTAGTCTCCACTGAAAACATCTGTCCATTGCAGTCATCTTACATAAAAAAGCTCCAATAGGACAATTCCCAATTTTCCATTTAAAACCTGAAATAATGTGATTTTTATTTTAGAAGGAAGTCTAAGTAGAAAGATTATTTCACTGTATGATTTAAAAGAGAAGAATCTGGGCTCAGAAGATTTCATTGCTTTGTGCTTTACTACTTGGCCATGGAAAACCCAGCTGCCTCTCATATTGGCAAATCAGCTAATCACTGTGAAATAGCCATTGTTTTGAATGGATAATTGACTACAGGTGCAATGAATTACATAGCCATGTTTGGAGCCAAAGATATAAAAAGAAGTTGGTTTGGGGTTTGTTGTTGTTGTTGATTGGTTTTGGTTTGGTTTTTTTTTTTTTTTAATTTAAAACTTTCCTCTCTAAGGCACCAATCCTTTGGAAGATGCAATTGCTGGAACAACCTTAAGCATTGCCTTAGGGGAGACACATTCCCTCTACAATGCTATATGGAACCACAAAATCAAAGGATCTGTTTCTTTTATGTTATTCTGAAGAAAAAGGAGGGACAGAGGTTTGAGGGAGAAAGAGGAAGATACAAGTATACACTATAAGACCCACAGTCAACCTGTGATCTTTTCATCGACCACTTAATAACAAAATAAAACAAGTATACAGAAACACATTCTCATATCCTACACTGCACTGGGTTTCTAAATGATATAACCGTAGCCCTGCCTTGAGGATTCATGTGCTATGCTATAAAGTCACAAAGAATTTAACTAAACTAAATAAGTGAAGTGTGAACAACGCACACCTCATGCAAAAGGGTCCAAATACAAACTAGAGCCGTATATGCTAGTTGCTATACAAACACAGAACAAGAGAGAGGAGCTCTCAATAGCTGAATAATTTGTCACAAGAGAATTCTAAATTGCTCTGCAAATTATACATTTAAGAATCAACATCCCCCGCATTGCAACATATGGTATATTTAGGATGCCACGCAGCATCTGTTCATCTTCACACAGCAACCTCCCACCACAGTTCAGCAACGGGAGGTAAAACAGTAGACACACCTTCCCCCAGGCACAAGGCGCAGCAAGAGTTAGGCAGTTCCTTCCTTTCCACATCAGTATTGCAGCCCTGAAGATTTAACCTACTAAACCTGAAGTACGACGAGATAAAGACACGGACTAATGCTGGAACACCCAACATCTTGTAAAACCAGGCAAACTGCTTCAGATCAGTATCCTGTCTCCCAACAGTGGATATACGTAAATAGCCAAAGGAAAGCAAGAAGAGGGCAACCATTTTAACGTTTCTTCTGAGTGTTCTTCCAGCTAATCTGGAAAGGGTTTCCTGATCCTGATGTCATTTATCTACCTAGTGGCCCCCCAAAGTGTTTCTCTAACAAGTACTTGTCCACGCTCCCCTTGAAACCCTGTATCACTTGTCTTGCAACAGCAGCCTCCGTTGGGAAGGAATTGCACTGCTCTACTAAGAACCAAGCTGAACAGAGTATTTCCTTGATTTTCTTCCGGCTTGAAAGAGTATAATACTGCTGAGGTGAAAAGAGCAGTGTTGTTTCTCACATTGGCAGAGATTTGTCCATCTGGTCATGAAAGAGAAGCAGTGGGAGGGGAAGAAAATAGAAGGGAAGAATAAGTGGTAAGCAGAAGCAGAAAAAGAGAGATAGGAAGACAGTTTCCTGAGCTGAAGATCTTAGTGTGACAGATAAAGAATAGGACAAATCTCTGGACTGTCTGTTGGGTTTAATACACTAGAGTAACAGTGAACTAGAAATTTTCTTTAGAGTCTTCAAAGAAAAATTATTCCCTATCTGTGTGGAAGGCATTTACATGTATGCCTCCTATTAACTCTAATGGGAACTAGACATGCAAATCTTCCAAGAAAATTCCCACTGAGTTTTGTGCATAAATCCTGCAAGAAAGGATAGGTTAATAGGCTCATGGGTACAAAATAATTGCATGCTTATTAACCTCTGGCATTTTTCTTGAAAATAACTCTAATGAGTACTGCTTTTTTAATAGAATCAAGGAGACATAACTATGTTAAATTACCCCTGTGCTGTTATGTGGAAGGTGGTGCTTAGAATTGGTAAACCACATAGCAGAGGATTTAGTCAAAACTGGTTGTTGTCTAATTTATATCTGACATTGGCTGGTGAATTTCACTCAACTTGTTCAGTAATTTATTTGATGCATTTGGTACTTTTTCCTCAAAATCAATTGCTTCACAAATACATAATAAACAGCTATCCATATATATTTATGAAAAAATATATTACTACTTATCGCTGCCATTCCTAAGCCTTATTCAATACTTGTAAATAATTATTGAGACTGGACATATGTCACTTAAGTGCGCTTTTTCAAATGATTCATCTTAACATTTGGAAAGTAATGGCCCATATCCTCCTCTGGTGTGAAGCTGAAGATTGCCAGGAATCTGTGACACTCCCTGGCTCCCTCAGCGTCTACCTCAATGGGTTCGTCAGTGAGATTCCTCTCTCTGTAGGCCACTGAGTGCACTCCTTAAACTGCAGATGATTACGTTTTAAATTACAAGAGTGCTTCACACTCCTATGCCATCTTCAACTGGAGGAGATGCATCAAAGGACTACCTGGCAATTATGTAGTCTCAAACACTTTTGTGAAATAGGAAACTGCTTTTACGCTCAATTTAGAGAAAATAAATTCTTGGGGGTTAATTAACTTGCACAGTGCTTCTCAGGATATTTGGTCATGGAGCTTTGGAGACACTGTGAATCTTGATCTAACCATCTCTCTGCCCATGTTCATGGCTTTATTTTTATCTTCTCGTCGATATTTGAGTATTGCTTTTGCTGCTGGCAGGGATTTTGCCTGTCACAGTGACCAATTCACCAGAGAGTCATGCATTTTCCCAGTCACCTTACAGATTTGGTGCTGCTTGGGCTACTTAGGAAGGCAACACCACAGACAAATGTCACCGTTTCACAGGAAGAAGGCCCAGGAATTAAGTGACTGTGATTGAAGCTGGAAAGGTGAGCTTAAAGCTACAAAGAATCTGATAAGCTGGATTCTACCTTGAGATATATTTCCATGCATTTTATGAGTATGAGTATCATATTATGTATTACCAAGATTAACTTTCTCACTGTAATTTCCGCAAAGGTGCAAGCAGAAGAGAAAGCAATTAAGAGAATTCAGGACAGCTAGGCTGAATACCACTTCAATTTGCTAACAGTGAGCTCTGTTAGATCTGTTGCATAGAGGACTGCTCTCCTATATAGGACAATTCTGCAGAACGAGAAACAGCAAAGTCAAAGAACAAGGACATATGGGCTTTCTTTTGTTGGATGGGAACCACACTGGGTGTTCACTGTAGCGTCCAGTAGCTTCCTAACCTACACTGCTTCTGTTCAACAACAGCAGCCTAGTTGAATTCAAGCAGAATTCAACTAGGCTGCTGTTGAATTCGATAACAGAACATCACAACTGATAGTAAACATAAGTCTGTTGACTTTTTTCTCTAAGAGCATAAGTCAGCCAAGGTCTCCATACCACAGCAATTGGCTTGGAACAGAAGGTGACAAACTATGTAATATCCTCAGGAAATCAGGCTTCAATTTGCGAGGTGTATGCTGTCAGGGTGCACGTATCTTTTCTAGCTTTGGGAGACACTCTCCTTGGGGAAGAGCCCTGTCATGCCTGAGACTGCACACCTATCAAGCACTCTGATCAAAGCTTAGCAGGAGTCAAGTGAAAACACTGCTGCCTTTATTTGCAATCAGCTTTAACGCAAAAAACCCACATAATTTTGAATCATTATTCCTGAAGCTGTTGAGGGTTCTGTGCCATCCAGTACGCTTTTGCAGTTAACAGCACCACAATTTACAGCTTTTCCTTGAATACCTCCATGCTCCCATACGCTGTCAGAACGTGCTTAATGAAAGTCGTTTCTGCAGCAGATACGAACCACTTTTTCTTTACAGGGGCTTTAAATTGTAATGGTATATTAAACCACAACTATGGATTGGAAAGGAAAAAAACACAAGAACATGATTAGACATTGAAACACTCAGTAAAACTGTTGCTTATAATGAGTAAGAAGATGAAGATGTACAAATAAAAGCACAGCATGTTTTCTTTGAGCATCCTTATTAATGAAAAGGACTGTGGGGCTTCAGTATTAAACAGCCGATGAACAGCAGCCATTTACATCTGAACAAATTGATCCTAGCAAGATTAGCAAGAGCTGGGGGACAGATTTCAAGCCTCTCATTACTTTATGTGGAGACAGATCTTAGACAGGACTGCCTCCTCACCTTCAATAGGGTTATCCCCGAGTAGTGCATTTAAGGCAATTTCTATGCAGGCTGGGGTTTTCAAGGAGGCCAAGGGACTTAGGTGCTCAAGGGAAACAGGCACTTCGTTCCACTGATCTGCAATGGAGCTGATGCATCCACCTTCCATCAATTTTTAAAGTAAGCCCAGGTTTTTCTTTCCTTGGAAGGAACTAGTATAAATGCATTTATTGATTGTCGTGCCACTGCGAACTGTACTGAGGTTCTATAAATTGCTGGAAATACTTGACCAATACATTTAACTTATATTTTGAGGTTCTCTTTTTACAAAATTATTATGCAGCAGAATGAGAGTTTTTCAGCAGCAGAAGCACGAATAGCTTTTCATGGAAAGCTGCCAATCTCCTGACTTGTCTATAGAAAAAGATGACTGAAGCAAAAAAGTGAAAAGAGGTTTTACTTGTGGGTTTTTTTAAAGGCATAACTAGAATGAAAATTGCAGAAATGACAGACCAAAATAAAAGACAATGGCAGGTAGGTTTCCAACTCTAAAACCTTGAAGTTTTTATAGTCACCCCGCACGCCCCCTTTTGAGCTAAGAGCCATAATATTAATCTATACAGGGGATTCACGTAGATGGTTTGTGGGAAGCTGAATGGGCTTTCACTGCAAGAGAATATTCCTCTTTCCTGGTCTGTGTAGGAGGACCCAGTTATTCTTTCCTATTTAATCAGCATATTCATTTAGAATGTGCTGACTGTTCTTGGATTCATAACTAATAGGCAATATACCAGTTTCATCAAATCCAAAATGAAATGTGCAATTTAGAAAGCTAAATAGAGCAATGAAATATGTGATTATTTAATAGAAAATAGTGATTTAAGATCCTCAATCCTGTTCAGCTATCACTGAATTTTGTTTGTAACATACAGTCTAGCATCATCATTTTCTAAATACACTGTACATGTAGCAAACCATTTAATATATGCAGTTTTGCCCATAGCTGTTTCTGTAACTTTAGTGCATAATAATATATGCAGTGCCAGACAACAGGCAGTCTGGAACACCTTAGACCCTGGAAGGTCTGCTCAGGCACTGCTGACATTGCCCCTTAGGAGACTGCAAGATTGTCTCGACTGGCCAGAAGAACAGAAAAGAGAACAGGCCAGAGAACCTCATAGGCAAGTTTTCTGTGATCTATATAGAGAGATTTTCTTAAGCTATGGTTTACAACTATAATTGCAATACACAAAAGAAGTCAAAATTGGGTATCCTGGTCTTAGTAGTAAATATTAATGAGGATTTGCATCTTAAAGTCAGCTCCCATACAGAAATTTAAAAGTTCTGTTTTCTCCTTCTTTCCTCCTTCCCTCTTTTACATCATCGATATGAATTATCGGTACTGACTATATCCTATATATCTGGTCGGGATAATAAATTTGACAAACTGAGCTCACATTTCAGGAGGATCTTCCTAGGGTTACCATCTCTTCTGAAGCCCTCTCCTTACAGCCTCTGGCTGCAGAAGACACAGGACTACTTTTCCATCACTCATGCTTCTACATGAGCCAATACATAGACAGATTCTGGGATGTTGTGATCTAGAGTCTATTTCTGCCAAAAGAATTTGAACAATGAGCCAAAGCTATCCTACCACCTAAGTCCTTAAGAGAGACAGTTCATAGGCCATAAGCCATGCAAGGGGAGAAAGCAGAAACAAATAAAAGACAGAATCACAGAATCATTAAGGATGGAA
>NW_010554187.1:36462-104487 GCF_000687285.1 Phaethon lepturus | reverse complement strand
GATGGCAACTACGTCATAGCTGCCGCGGTGCTTTTGACAATAAAGAGTTTTGGTCCTTCTGTGTCCTGAGGGAAGGAGAAAATTACTTTAGTTATTGATCTAGCTCAGTAAGGTCTGTCAACTGGCATCTACTGGCCAATTTGAATTGTTTTTTCACCTTCATAGATCATATGATAGTTTGGTTGTAAGGTACCTTTAAAGGTCATCTAGTCCAACCCACCCTCCTCCCCCCCACCCCGCCCCGCAATGAGCAGGGACATCTTCAATCTTCAGAGCTACCAAATTTAATTTGTTCCCCTCCCATCTCATCTTCTCCTTGTCTTCTGTAGGACTTCTACAGTCCCTGTTTATATTGGTGTTGCTTATAAATTCTTTGTTAAAAGACCACCAGGGTTGCAGTCACTAAGAAGTGTGAAGGTATGCCAGAAGTCTTTTCCCCTGTGTGAAACCATTAGGATGATTTTCAGTAATATGATCAAATGCTATTTTTTCACATTCTCTCTAGCAATTAGCACATGGTGCTTAGTGACTTTTTATCCAGTTACTCAGCTGGTAGGCGTAATCTTACTTATTATCCACAGTCAAAAATGTAACCCAAATAAAACATCAACTTTTTTTTCCCTGTAATACTGATGTATTTACAGGTGTTTGTGAAGTTATCTGCAAGTCAGAGCTGAGCTAATGATATTATCCTGTACATGAAGAAATTAGATTTCAAATTTTTTTTAACTTTTGTGGGATCTCAAGCTGAAAGTATTTGAGTTTAAGTTTTTATGACATTGCAGTGCTTAATGATGTAATTAAGCATAGAAATACTTAGCAGTTTTCTAAATCATTTTTAGCTGTCCCAGTGTAAAAAAAGGCTCCCTCTGCCCTTCTTGTACGTATGACTTAGCATCATAATAAAAATTCCAAGTGAAAGCTGGGAATTATATATGTTTTCTAGAATGATACTCATCTGCCTCGATGATGAATCTTTTTACATGTGTTGGTACCTGCTTTATTGGCATAAATTTCTTAACTGCTCTGAAAAACGAGATATGCATTATGCAAGTAACTCATTCAGCATGTGATTTTTGACTTACTTGGAGATTCCAGATCTTCCCTGTGTATCAGGTGAAGCTAAGCTTCTATGGAAGTATCACTATCAGTTGCACAATTAAACTTTTATTTAATTCATACATCTGAGGAGACAAAGGCTTAACTGGTAGCACTTAGTTCTGGCACGTACTAAGGTTTCTGTCAATAGATGGGCTGTTTCAGTTGCAAGTTGAATTCAGGTTGTCATCAGTAGTTATCATCTGCCAGACTGCTCCATCTATTTTTCCTGTCATCTCAGATTCCTGCTTCCTGTTTTCTCCCCATGTTTCTTTATCTCTCAGTTTATCTGTTCACTCTCCTCTCTTAGTGCGTGGTTTGTTTTTTCGAGCTGTTTTGTTTTGGTGTGGTGTTTTTGTTGTGGGTTTGGGGTTTTTTTTTTTCCATTTTTTCTTTCTATGCTTGCTGGGTACCAGCAGTAGGGCTACTGAGAACCTAGAGAGGGAGTGTCTTTGTATTTGATGGCAGTTATTCTGCTCTTGCTGCACATGTTATTCATGCTCTTAGAGTAAACCATGGAATAAATCCCCATTTTTGCTCACATTTTATTTTTTAAAGAAAACTTGTAGTATATCACTTAGACACAAAGTATTAACTTGTCTTTTCTTCTAGTTGGTCCTACAGGCTTTTTCCTGTTAATTTTTCTCTGGTCAATCCATTTTCTCTGGATTTTCATCAAAGAAAAATAAAATACTTGAACAGTTTCCATATAGCACTGCTTAAAAGTACCATGATCATCCACATATTTTTTTATTGTAAATATGTGGATACACAGTCCATTAAATTGTCCATGATAACCGCGATTAATAAGAATCTTTCAGTAGGTGTAGGATGCATCTGTGTTATTAAGATTCGAGGATAATTCCTAGGGAGCTGCCTGAGTAGTGAGTTCATTCCATAGTGACCTTTCAAGAACATGAACAATGCTGATTATACCCAAAATATGTATACTCTTCTCTGCCTCTGATTTCAGTCTGCCGTAGGCTATTCGGAACACGGGCTGAAGGGAGCTTCTAAAGCATAGTATCCTGACTCTTAAAAGAACAGGCAATCTCTTAAAGCATTAACAGAAAACTACATTTAAAAAAAGCTGTGGACTGGTAGTGAAAATTAAACATCCTTTTTGACAATACGTCAGTGCTGGAAGGAGTTTGTCACATTGCTGTCAGTTTTGATAATGCTCTAGTCTTGATCTTAAAACTTTAAGGTCAAATGTGAGGAATACATTTTTGAGAAGGCTGGTTAAAAAGTGTTAAAACATACAGCTCATGTATTACTGCTGTCATTGGTTTGGAAAAAGGGATAAGTGGGGGTAGAGAGGATTCAGATCTGAACGGAGCAAGAGAGCGACTGGTATTAAGTACTTAGAGCATTTGTTGGATCAGCTTAAAATGTGAAGCTGGATTGCTAGTTGTTTTTTCTCCCCTTGTTCTTTTTAATTTTGTGTGAGGGAGAGCTTTTGTTTTCAGTGCAGAAAGGTAGTCAATACTTAGAGTTGTGCTGTGTGCAGAATTCCAACAGTTTAAAAATTAATAGCCAGTGAGATGACCCTGTAAAATAGGAATATCTGGACTGGGTGATATATCAGCAACAGATACTTCTGAGCTACTCTTCAAAACATTTCTTAAAGAATGCAGACATTGCTATAAATACCTTGTCTTGGCAAGTAAAACATCCAGTCTATGCAGTCTTCACAGCCACTCTGAAGGTTATTGAGTAAATACAAGACAACCACATGAAACAATCTGTACAAGGCAGTCTTTGGATACATGCTTTCTGTAAAGTGCTCAAATGTTTAAATTATTTTGCTCTAGTACTAAGGCAGAAAAAGATCTTGCAGTTATAATTATGTGAAGAACTAGAACAGTGTGCATGTTATCAATTAATGACTGTAACAAGCCTAAGATAAGAGTGCTACAAAGACTGGGCATTCTTTGCAGAAAGAAAGGCTAGAGCAGGCAAAAAGCCATGAAACCCTTTAACTGCTGCCAAGAGGCAGCAGACTTTACAGAAGATGAAAAGAGGGGGATGGATGCCTAATTCAAGATGAGGAAGTGAAGTAGCATGTCACAAAAGAAACCGAAATAGGAAGTAAGACACTTAATACTATTGCAAAATGTGCAGAACAAAATAGTAACACCAGCTGTATTACTGAAAGAGCATTAATTTACATATTTTGTAATATATAAAAGAACATGTGTTCTTTTTTATATTTATATATAAGAAGAAGGCATAAAAAGATCACATTTGAAGAGTGACAGATGCTGTGCCTGCATTTAGCATCTGTTGACTTTGGTGGATGCTAAGGTCCTTGTTTACCTGGAGTCAGGGGGGAAAAAAACCTTGCTTGTTAGTAACCATGACTGAGGGTGTGGTAGAGATCTGAGGACTATGTTCACAGTAGCAGACAAAAGCGAAAATACAGATTCTTGTCAAATAACATGGAAAAAATCTATGGGAAAAGAATAAGTCTAAAAAAAGCTAGTTGTATTTACTTTTGGTTTCAAGGACTTTTTTTCTTGTATAAGACTCTTACCCTCCCATGTCTTTTGACAAGCAAGCAGGCTATCTAATATTTTGGCAAGCAAAATAAAAATAAATATCATTACTGTAGTGTGATTTTATACCATGTTATTGTGGTGTAAAGGAGGAGAACATCTTTCATCAAAATAAAAAAACCCCTGAAAAATACTGTAATCTGAATTTGATTTTTCTAATGCTGATATTGTTTCTACTATTTAAAACAGTTATTTTTTGCACTTGCACAGTACCTCTCAAGAGCTAATCCTGAATAGCTATTGAGGATAAGTATAATAATTATTGAACAACTGTTAAACTGGAGCAAAGATCTTAAACATGATCTGAAGGAAAAGGGGGCAGTAAGGTACTATTTTTTGTGTGCATGTGTGATAAACTATAGAATTGCTCAGGATTTATAATCCTGTTGGATGAATCGGGATTCAGACCACCAGCTTTCAAGAATACAGCTTCTGTAAATAGCCTGTGGAGCAGCTCCCTCTGTAACAGCTCTACAGAATTGAATTTGCCTGGGATCAGTTCATAGCAAACCAAAGGCTGGTGTATCAGCTGAAAATAATTTCCCTTGTGCAGCTGGTTGAAGGGTCCTATCATGAGAATCCTGATGGCATCCTGGTTTTGGCTGGCATAGAGTTAATTTTCTTCCTAGTAGCTAGTATAATGCTGTGTTTTGGATTTAGTATGAGAATAATGTTGGTAACACACTGATGTTTCAGTTGTTGCTAAGTAGTTGTAGTGCTTATACTCGGTCAAGGACTTTTCAGCTCCCCATGCTCTGCCAGTGGGGAGGTGCACAAGAAGCTGGGAGGGGGCACAGCTGGTTCAGCTGACCCAGGCTGGCCAAAGGGGTATTCCCTATCACGTAACGTCGCGCTCGGTGTATGAACTGGAGTTGGCTGTGGGGGTGAGAATCACCTCTCGGGGATGGGCTATCGATTGCGTTGTGCATCGCTTGGTTTTGTATATTCCTTTATCAGGATTATTATTATTGTTGTTCTTATTATTGTTATTATTATTTCATCTTCCTTTGCTGTCCTATTAAACTGTTTTATCTCAATCCACAAGGTTTTTTTTATTCTGATTCCCTCCCCCATCCCACCTAACTGGGGGGAGGTGAGCGAGTGGGTGCATGGTGCTTAGTTGCTTGCTATGGGGAAAACTTTGAATAAGGATTTGAGATATGTTCAATCTCAATTTATAGCACCTTTTTAAAAAGCTTCAGTGGATTAAAGCATTTTATTGCCCTATCCTTGCTGTAGCTTTTTTTCCCCCACACGGAAACATCTTGAACATTTTGCACCTTCGTGCATAGCCTTTCTTGGAAGACTGCTGAACAGGCATATCTTTCACTAATATCCTTTACAACAAACCCAGTTAAAAACATAATACTTTCTCACACATTGTTTAATTAGTATATTAATACAACAAATGGACAATGTTTATGCCGTTACGTTATTTAATGTAAGTTATGGTCATATGACTAAGTTATGGCAAGTTTGTGATTAAATATGTTAACGATGCATCAAAAGGTTTTATTACTTTGGGGATTGGGGCTCTATGTTGTTTTTTATTAAGTTAATATGGGTAGGCTGAAACTTCTACTCTGAGTAAAGGTTTAAAGCAGAGACTTGCAGCTGTAACACCCTCTGAAATCTTCTGATGAAGTTATAGATTGCAAGGTAGCAGGTATAAGTCCACTAACGTTAAGACTTGCTTTGCTTTGTTACCTTTTCCAAACCTTCTGAAATAGTTTTTTGACTCTAGAGGTTGACATCCAGGGGATCATCGCTATTAACTGTTACATGCTGGGTTAGGGTTGGCTAACAGCCAGGTTCCCACCCAGCTGCTTGCTCGGTAAGGCAGGGGATAAAATAGAAAAAAAACCAGAAAGAGTAAAGCAAATTTGGCAATTACCATTGTGGGCAAAACAGACTCTACTTGGGGAAAATTAACTAATTTATTGACAATTAAAATTGATTCAGGTAGTGAGAAACAAACATTAAAACAGCACACCTTTCCTCCCCTCTCCGCCAGGCTCAGCTTCATTCCTTCACTCCAGACTCCCTAAACTGCATACCCCACCACCCTGCAAGCTCACATGGAGGATGGCAGTGGGGTTGCCGTCAGTAGATAGTGGTATCTCTCTGCCACTCCTTCCTCCTTGTGTCTTTGTTCTGCTCTGGTGTGGGCTTTCCACGGGCTGCAGTTCCTTCAGGAATATCCTTGTGCTTCTCTGTGGCATCCTCCATGGGCTGCAGGGGATATCTGCTGAGCCATGGGGCTGTTCCTCCTCTTTTCTCTGCCTTTGGTGCTCCCTTTCTTAAACGTGTTTTCCCAGAGGTGCCCCCAGCTTGGCTCCAGGGCTCAGCTGTGCCCTGCGGTGGGTCTGTTGGAGCTGGCTATGTCAGGACAGCCCCTGGCTTCTTCCACAGCAGCCACCCCTGCAGCCCCCCTCTGCCAACAGCTTGCCATGTAAGCCCCAAACACACAGTAAGACATCAAGAACACAATTTATTTTCTGCGTCATGAAGTTCTGTTCCTTGCTGTTACTGTCGCATACCATATAGCCCTTTTGAAAGCTTACAGAGGAATTTAAAAGGTGTCTAAAGTAAGGAAGTACTCCCTAAGTAAGTTTATGCGTGTCTAAAAATCATGAGCTTAGAAAATACAAAAGATATTCAGAACTTCTTTAATGAAATAAAAGGATATACGCAATAAGGACAATCAAGTGTTGCAAATTTGCTTATGGGTATCCTAAGAACACTGCTTGTTTTTGTGGAGCATGTCATCTAGCTTTCATCAGCTGGAGGAACAGACTGACATGACAGTTACCAGCAAGTAGGAGATCTTAATGCAAACACAAAAGAAAAGAAAAATTCCAGCAAATATTCATAGAATTAGTTAACACTGTTTGAAGAGTACAGGAAGATAAAACAATGTAGTGTCATTTACTTGTTAACATAAACTAATCTGACTCATGAGAGCGTGTACACTCTACAGTGTATCATTTCTCTGAGATTACACAAGCTTGGTGGTGTTCAGGTATTTATGAATAGTCAACATTTCTGAAAAGTGTCTATGGAAGATAAGACTGATGAAAACTCTTAACCTTACTACAGTTAGTGTCAGGGTTTTTTGCCTGCAGTTCACAGTAACAAATAAGTCTTTGGCAATAACTTATGGTGCGTTTTTTCTAACTATCTATCTAGCTGACAGAAAAATACATGGTTTATTCCAGTTGAACAAAAATGTTTCAACTGATTTTGTCTGACACGGGAAAAAGAGGGGAATTGTGATTGGAACAGTGCACAGTCATTACGGTATTTAATAGGCAGATGAGCCTCATGCGGAGCTGAAAGTTCAAGTTCAGTAACCAACCAGCAAAATTTTTTCTCCTTTGAATATATGCACCAATTCCATTTACATGTGGTTTGTGGTACTTTCATCAAGAATGACTAATAAGATAGTTAAGAGAACTTGTGCAGCAGTAACAGTCTTAATGAAAACTAGCTGAAGGAAATGGAAACAAAAGGCTGTGTGAGTACTTCTGCTTTCCCTTTTTACTACTGACTTCATCTTTTACAGGTTGCGGTAAAGTATACACCAGTAGTTTATCTGGGACTAGTAAATACACTCTTTTCTGTTAAGCTGTGCTTTGGTCAGTGTGGTCTAATATAGCCTGCCTCTGTTGCATTCATGTGGTTGCTTTTGTTACTGGAATAAGCAGCTTAGCCTTTGTTGCCAGCCTGTGCATGCCAAGAGCCCGGTATGATAGCTGGAATCTGTAGCTGGGGCCAGCTACATGTTCCTCCTTCATGTGTCTTAGTTCAGGTTAGCTGGCATCCTAGTGATTTTTTTGATGCTTGTTCTAGAAATATTACTGATATGGTACGGATGCTTATGTGAGTAATCTGTCAATAGAGGAAGCAAGAATAACATTTTGTGTATGGCTCATTTTGTAAGTAAGTATTTAATTAAGCAAATACCTAACCTTGCCTTGTGTGTCTGCTTTTTCCTACTAAAAAAAAAAAGAAGAAAATGCTGTTGCCGTTTCTCATAACTTACAAGTAAACACTTGTGAAGAACAGTTTGTACATAGCTCATCCTTGATCTCCGAGGTGCTTAACATCTTTGGTCTCCATTATTTCAGGAGACTTGTACTTTTAAATTATTTTCTGCATCTTTGGACTTCCCTGCTTCTAGTTTGACTGCATAACAGTAAATTTAATGAGTTAACAGTAAATTTAATGAGTTATATTTTTCCTACAATCTCCACTGTGAAGTCAGTTATTTTGCTTGGGGTTAACTGTGGGGAATAGCTGTTCCTTTCTCATGATGTACCTGTACATCCTATAAATAGTTAGGTTTATCAGTAGTACTTCTGAAATTGGAGACCAGATAGTTTTCTAATGCTATGGCAGACATTCAGAAAAGGTCCTAATCAATTCAAGGCAGGAGGAGGTTGTTTTGTGGAGAGATCATCAGAATATCTTCACTGAGTTGATGTATTAAATATCCTGTCTCAGTTTTTATGCCTTTCTTGGCATTTGCTTGTTATTTATGTGAAATGGAATAACAGACCCTCTGTTGCATATTGGAATAAAAAAAAAATCTTATTAAGACTAAAATAGTAGCCTTGCTTTTGGCGCTTACAACTGATATTTTCCATCAACAGTAATGTCCAATGTAAACTCTAGCCTGAGAGGCCTCAAAGATTATTTCTTTTGTAGATACCTCTCAGTTCAAAGTATCTAATGGACTTCAGTTTTGTGTGACTGTTACATGGCTCTCTAGACTGGAGAAGATTTGGTGAACCAGGTCTTAGGCTTAATGTTTCAAATGATTAAGACAACTTATATTTGATCTAAAAAGCTGTCTGTGAGCAAATTAATTGAATGGGTATCAGTTGGAGATGTGACAACTAAAATGTGTGCGTAGGCACTTAGTAAACATGCGTGTGTCAAATGTAATTTTGTTTGGTGTTACCTACACTATTGAGCAGTAGAAACATCTATTCCAGGGTTCTCAGCCCTTTAGACCTGACATGTTTTCTAGAGAACTTGAGAGGAATTTGTCTTTTGGAAAATACTGGATTCAAGGAAGCTTGTGGACTTCTTGCTTGAATCTAGAAACTGCCCAGAAATCTGGGTTTCTGGGGAGAGGATCTTTGTGCTGCTTTCAAAAGCACAAGAATGCCATTATGCTTGAGAGTCTCGAGGGGGATGTCCTGTTCCCAAAACCAATGTTATATTGCATTTTCTTCTGAGTTGTGAGATCTTCTTAACTGTTTTTAGGAGCCTACTGAAGTGGTATGATGCTTATTCCAAATTTTCATCTTTGTTTTTGCATATAGAGAGGAACTTTCCTCATACTAATTTTTTAATTTTTTTCCTCTTGTAGTATTATATTTTAGGCATCTTATATGTTTGGATTTGTTTTTTTTAAATGTAAGTCAACTTTACATCTGAATATTCTGCTTCTCTCTCATCTTTGTTTCCCCCCATCGTTCAAGTGGAAGAGTAAATTTGTTGACTTTTCTTGCTGCACTGAGCCATCCCGTAGATGGAAGATTGAGGTCTTCCTAGCCATTGTGTACTCCTAAAACCTATCTTTGTCTCAGGGTATTCCTTTTGTATATTTATCCCTTTAACAGATCTTTCAGGTATGAAAGTACTGTTGCACCTTCTCATTGTGAAATAGATGTATCATCTATGGTAAGTAACTTGCCTGAGGCCACACATGAAGTCTCCCGAGATGGGAATTGAACTCTTGTCTCTTTGGTTCTAGGCTAGGTATTACTTCAATATGTGCTTAGTTATACAGGGATTTCTAATTTTAAATTACAGATGGAAAACCCAGCCCTTCTCCCTCTCTAAGGATCTCTACATCAAGGGTGAGGAATAATCTAGTTGTAATGAGTCACAGGCCCTCATTTTCCTAGTGGATAAGCTTTCTTTTATTTTTTTTCTTGTCATGAGAATAGAGGTATTACATGTTACAAGGAACAATTACTGACTAAAGGGTTATAAATAACTAAACGCTCCATTTGGATTCAAAAAAATGTAATTTTAAAATATTTTTTTCTGTCCTGTTTACAAATGTTACTGAAATAAGTGTTTTCTCACATGCCAGGGAAAAACTGAAAGCCTTAACACAAGTATCTAATTATGTATCAAATATCTATTATATATCAAATATGGTCTTTGGGGTCTGTTCTTGCTTTTGTTTCGAGGATATCTTGCTGCTGCAAGACCTTATTTTATTATTCTTGTGTCTCTAGTATCCACTATTTAAGACTACAGTGTGTGTAGTTCTCCCTTCTCACCCCTTGGAAAAAAAGTGACTTGATTCAGGACTTTGGGAAGAGGTTCAGAGTTTCACTTAATCATTGAAGAAGTTACATTAATGTGGTATACTACTAAAGACCTCTTTGACATTAAAAGATTAAACTTTTAAGTTTTTGAATGACATAGCAAACATTTTAAAAGGGAAAGGCCTTCCCATGTTTTTCTAGGGAAAGGATTTGTCTTCATCAAAAGTATCACCTTACTTGTATCAGTCTGTATATGTGATCTATTTGCTTTCTGTGAGAGGTAGTCATCATTCTTTAATTTCATAAGCTGTATTAACACTATAGAGTAATTGAGTCCTGTCCATTTTCAGTAGCTCAGTTCTGAGTGATATTCAATCATCAATGTCATGACAAGCCCACTCCAGCGAGCAACATAGCTTAAATTTAAAGCACTATCTAATCTGTGCAGAAGATGCTCACGTTTCACCTACCTAGCAAGGTAGAGTAAGTACTCCTGTTACAACTTGATGTTGCTTTCTGAAGCCTGTTCCTGGAGAAAGGGTAAGCCTATGGTATGGTAACTTTTATCGTGGGAAATAAATTGCTTTCAAATTGGATTCTAATATTTATCCTATTTACAAATTTGCATTTTTAGAATTTTTTTCTAACAGGATTGTTACTTTTCCCACTCTCTGTAGTCATTGCTGTTCACAGTTTGTTTTTCTTTTTTTTTTTTTTTTTAAATCTGCATGGTTCAACAGTTATTTGAAAATACTTATTGATCTTTTAAATATGGTAGTGTCATGTCTTTTGGTTTTTAATGACTTGCTTTACTATTGCTGTTAAAGGAAGGAAATCCCTTATGACTGTCTAGCCTTTTCTGCATCCTGCAGTGACATGCTTGATGTGTTTATATGCGTTCTTTTGCTAATATTGTGTATGTTTAATTAGTCCTGCCACTTTACAAAACTGCACTTAAAGTACTTCTAATAGATGGCAAGTGTATAAAAAGCCCTTTGTCTTCCATCTTCTGCATCCTTTTTTTAATCTCCAGCCAGAATTTTCCTAAAATCTTAGGATTTTGCCATGTATTTAAGTGCTGCTGCACTCTCCTTTTTACTCCCACCCCATTGTATTTTATAGTGGTCTGGGAGAAATTGATCATAGCTCAGCAATTAAAATAACAGTTTTAGGGACAGCTTTATAAAACTGGTTGTTCATTTACATATAGGAGTAGATTCCATGTAGTTGTTCCCTCACAGCTCTGCCGAGCTTCTTATAATGCAATCAGCTTGTTCCGTGGCAGAAATAGCACAGCAAAATACCTTTGCATGTAGACCAGCATAGAACAGTTTTCTGAGGTCATATTTTTCTAGATTTAGTTTTACTTTTCTAAATACTAAATGGGATGATGTCTATTCAAAATGTTTCCAGTATCGTCTTCAGTTTGTGAGGGTTCTATAGTGAGTTCCTAAATTAAGAATTACAGGATAGGAGTTAAATGGCTTTGAGTATCATTTATAAAAAGTTAGCAAAACTATCATAACTGTAGGACATGCTCCTATTCATTTTTAGAAATCTTAGACTGCAGTGATTTTGTATTTTAGAATCATCCTATCTAATGCATAAACAATACTGAGGCAGGAACACCCCTGAGCTGCGGAGTCAGGCTCTTACTCTTGCTGTAAAAATCTTGCATTCCTGTCTGTGGTGGTACAAATTCAGGTCTGTAGAGCTTTTCCTGTAGCCTTGTGATTAGGTCAGTCTAACGTGAAAATATTGGGTTTGGCTATTTGTAGGTAGAATAGATCCTAGAACCTAGCATGTGGTTCTTTGGGGTGCCTTGACCTCATTATTGACTTACAGGCTCAGTAGATTACAGTGTACTTCAATATTCCAGGCTATAAACTGCATTGGTTTAGGATCATCTACATGTTCTCTGGAGACAGTCTTCCCATGACAGTGGAAGTCTTCCAGAGGAAGTAACTGGAGGCAGTAACTGCATGAGTTCACCCATTGCTGACTTCTGAGCAAGCAGGTAGTCCTGTACGTGTGGAATTGCATCCAGAAGAGATGGACTTCTGTCTTCTCCTCAAATATATACACAGGTTTTCATGTCCTAGCTGTGGTGAATCCTTGGGTGCTCTTTGTCTAACTTGTTTGCAAACTTTACTCCTGAACCAGACAGTGCGGTAAGGTCTCTTATTAATTAACTTTCACATTTTTGTTGTGCACAGAAATTTTTCAAAGTTTAAAGCAAAATCAATTTTTTCAAATGGTGAAAAAGCACTTCTCTGAGGACACTTGAACAATAATCCTCAGGTTCTGTAGCTTGTTGTACTATGAAATTAGGTGTTCATATGCTTGGGCAGGGAGGCTGGACCAGATGACTTCCAGAGGTCCCTTCCAACCTCAACCATTCTGTGATTCTGTATAGACTGCATCTCAGTTTTATCCATACCAGATCATTGTGTATGGCTGAGCATTCCAGTGTTCAGAACATGTCAATTCCTGCATCTTCTTGAGCAGTTGTTGAGCAACTGTGCATTCCTTTATCATACTGGCTTCAGATCTCTTCTAATTATATTGAAGTTTTCTGTCTTAAGGTTGCTACAGATTTTTTTCTGATATTTTAAATGATACAGTAACTCAAGGATTATGCTTGGTACGTGTTCCTAAAAGTAGTGCGTATGGCAGCCATCTTAAAAAAAAAAAAAAAATAGCAGGCTGGCTTTCTGAATCTCTCTCTTGTGAGTTTCAAGTATGTAAAATGCTGTATTTGGATTTAATCAGTAACATTTATGCTGCTTGCTTTTTTAAGTACAGGTTTGGGAGACGGGCTCACTTTCTTTACTGTCTGAAAATACTGCATTTATATTATTTTTGAAGTATTGATTCACTACTATTGTTCTGGCTCTTCATGTATATTGACATTTAGTTTGCAGTTTCTTCTTTTCAGAAAATAGTTTGCTAGTTGAGTATCTCAGAATATCTCAAGATTTTGTGTATTGCCTCTTCTATGTTATAGCAGCACTTTTTGTGTTCCTTCATTCAGCACGTCATTCAGTGCCTGAAAATGACTTGACAATAAGTCTCAGCTTTACTTCTAGGTTTCTGTATGTTTACTCAGCAGCCCCCCTTGAGTCATACGCTGGGATACTTGATCTGTGACCTGCAGATAATTCAACAAGTGCAGACCCCGTTCTTTAAGAGAGCATGGGCTAGAGAAATTGTTTGGGCAGCAGCTTTCTCCTGGCTGATGACCCATGGTCACCACCAGTCCTAGCTTTTACGTGCTCATTATGTTCATTTGTTAATAGAGACATCATATGCCCTGCTTGTGTACAGAATGGTGGTGATGAATGTATGCAGTAGGTCCATCACGAGGCCACAGTATGAAACATTTTAGTGGCCTGTTCAATCTGAAAACTCTGGGAATCACATCCAGGTGTTCAGTTTTGCATTGGGAAATTCTGAGGAGAGTGATCGTATAAGCCGTATTGCTTTTCTGCAGAATCTGCTGTCAAGCACCACTTCCGTTGATTCTACAGATGTAAAGAAACTGATGAATAGATGTAAAAAATAACATGCTGGTCACTGTAAGCGGTCACTGTAGTGGTCACTGCTGTTCCAGGGTACGAATTTGCTTCTGTCTGTATCTCTGAAAAGAAACAGAAACACAAGATTGACATATTTAAAGCATAAAACTTCTTAACCTTATCCCAAGCCAAGTTTTTAATTTATGTTAATTGCTGAGTCTGTGTGGCCTGAGATCCTTAGTGGGTAGATCTGTTTTCTCTTTGTGGCTCTGTTGGAAAGAATCCACTAGAATTTGTAACTGCTTGGTGCAAACATGTTGCTGTTACTGATGCCTGGGTTTCAGACTCAGCACAATGACATTTGGTGCAATTTGAGGCTTTGCCTTAAATGATGGAGGCAAATGACTCTGTTCTTAAGCTAGCAGGGTAAGACTTCTAGTAACATGGATTGTAAATAAAAATAGCAGTATAACCAAATATCATGGTAAATGAGACATTTGAGAAGGATCAAAATGAGTAGCTGTATAAACCCATGTAACTTGACAGCTGCTGGCCTAATACGAGTCTGAGATCAGCAGTGCCTTGTTTGCTTTCTTGGCAGAATCAAAAATGAAAAGCAGCTCAGTGTGTATGTTTTATAAGATTTCCCTGGAGTTAGGTGGTAATTTGACTCTGGTCACTTGAAAGCTATAGTGTTCTTCATGGGTTTTTGCACATAAAGGGGAGCGCAGGGGAAAGGGATAGAAGGAAACAGAAGGAAGCTTTCTTTGTATGTGTTCTTTTTTTATTCAACAATAAAATGGTGTTTCAGTTCAGCAAGAACTGTTAAATAGCTGCAGTAGAAATGGATATATTGTCTTTTAAATGTAAAATTAACTTGAGTAATAATGCTTTTATAGCTAGCACCTGATTAATTTGTCTTGCATGTTAATTAAGTCTTGCATAACTTGAAATAAACCTGAATTTAAGTGCAGTAAGTTTAGACTGTCTCCTTGTTCTGTTTGTTCTGGTGCTTTTCAATTTTGTTTTCTGGGGGAACATAAATTAACTATAACTCAGAATAGTCGGGCAACCTTTAAAGCAAACTTATTTTTTAAAGTGTTATCAAAAAGAACAAGAGTTCACAGCTGTTAGTGTGGGGGGAGACAAAAAAGTAAGTGCAGGACTGGTTTTGACTCACAACTTGTAGGTAGTGAACACCTCGATTTGTAAAATTCATGGGGGGATAGACCTATATATTTGCCAGAAATTCTTAGTCTGTGGCTCCAATATCAAATTTAGTTTGGGGTAGGTTGGTTTGTTCACTTGTTTTTTAAAAGCTTCAGTAGGCATTCAGACAAATAATATGTATGAATGAATTTGAATTTATCCCTGAACGTGATCCTGGCATACATTTTTTTTTTTATTTTATTTTTTTTTTAAATCACCACTATTCCCTCCCCTGCCAACTCAACCAAAAAAAATCCCAAACCCCTCCCAAAAAAGACCAAACAAAATTAAACAGAGGAACTGTAGAGTTTAAGCAACTATTAATTTTCTGTTAATTATATCAGGGGGTGAGGGGGAATCCTTTATTTCAAAGTCAGTCTTAAGTACAACCATGAGTAAACGCTCAGATTTGTTGGTGACTTGGTACAGACAATAAACGGTATGCTACCACTGCACAGATTGATACTCTTAGTTCACATGCTACTAATAAATGACTACTCCCACGTTAGGGCTGCAGAGGTTTTCCTGCCGTGTGAAGCTGTTACTGTCCTTTATTTTGCCATTAAAAAAACCCTCTAGTTCATAGTTTCTCTTACTTTAGTTTCCCTTTTTTCTTAGTCTATTATTATTTGAAGTACGTAATACATAAATAAGAAGTTTCCTCTCCTGAAATAGTTTGCAAGTATGGGCAGAATTCATCGTAGGTGATGACCTCAGCATTATGAATGCATATATAGGTTGTATTTAAACATTGCTGAAGAGACTTGATGGGGGTAACTTATAGGAAGCATAAAATTCACCTTGAAAAATGGACTTGTACTACCATCCTTTGAGCAATTTCTTTCACTTCTAGACATTATGTGAAAGTCTGATAAATACTTGAAGAAACAACAATACATATGACCCCCAGTTAAAAAAAAAAAAAAAAAAAAAAAGCTATGCTGTTTATGGTATTTGGAGACACGCATTTCAGGTGTAAAAATTTGCAAGCAGTCCTGATTCTGAAGCTCTGTTCTTCCTGCGCTTTAATGGACTTACAGCTGTCTTCACTGGGTGGCCAATGGTGCATTGATGTGGGTATGAATGAGTGTAAATCGTTCAGGCAAGGTCCACCTGCTGAGAAATAATTTCAGTTTGAAAGAATAGACTTTTGGAAGTCTTTCCATTGGTCTTGTGGATCAATGACATTGTGCTGCCTCTTTGTCGGTAATATTTATCTCCTGGTTGATGAAAGCACTGCCTTGAGATACTGTTTTGCTGTCTTCATGCAGAGTTTATCCAAACAAAATGCAGGATGGTATACTTTGCCTATCATTACGGTGCAGTGGGGGTTAATTAATGACATGTGCTAATAGTGTTTTTCTATGAAGCTTTTTCATTGACCAGTGAGAAGTCATGAACAATTTGGAGGGCTGGAAGGATTGTGAGCAGGATCTGATGTTAGTTTCAGCAGTGACTGCATGCTCTGTTGCACTGTGGTGAGAAAAGACCAGAGAACACACATTACAGTTGAGACTAGCCCTTCAAAAAATGTGGTAGGTTTGGGAGATCCTGGTCCCCATCACTGTGCTGCCTTGTCTGAAGTAGAAAATCAAGCTGTGGTCTAGCACAATGGTTTTCATGATGCGTTCTTTCATTCTGCTGTTATTGCGGACTCATGAAACTGATGTTAAGTGTGTTGTTAGAAGGGTAGAGACCAGCATGTGCATCCTCTGAGGGATCCACAGATTTCTAAAAGTCGAAAATCGCCTGTTTTTTTTCCATATCCAAACTTATGCCTTAATAACTAGAACATTGAATGGCTTGTAGGTGCTCTGAATGTTCTTTTAATTTGAGACATTGTATGCTCATTCTGGTGAAGGGCAACGAAGCTGGTGAAGTGTCTGGAGAACAAGTCTTATTAGGAGCTGCTGAGGGAACTGGGGTTGTTCAGTCTGCAGAAGAGGAGGCTGAGGGGAGACCTTATCGCTCTCTACAACTACCTGAAAGGGGGTTGTGGCAACGTGGATGTTGGTCTCTTCTCACAAGTAACTAGTGACAGGACGAGAGGAAATGGCCTCAAGTTGCACCAGGGGAGGTTTAGATTGGATATTATGAAAAATTTCTTCACCAAGAGGGTTGTCAAGCATTGGAACAGGCTGCCCAGGGAGATGGTGGAGTCACCACCCCTGGAGGGATTTAAAAGACGTGTAGATGTGGTGCTTAGGGACATGGTTTAGCGATGGATTTGGCCGTGCTAGGTTGATGGTTGGACTTGATGATCTTAAGGGTCTTTTCCAACCTAAACAATTCTATGAATTTTGATACTGCAAAATTTTCACAAAGGCTGAGAAACCATTAACCATCCAACACTGACCCAGTATGCAAAATTATTTTCAGAGAGGTGTTGTGTTATTACTACGAAGAAGATCATTTGGATTATGTTTGTGTAACAGCAGAATTTGCCACTGTATATCATGTAACCCTGTCTGATCTGTATTGCTTTTGTCAATGAATCAAATGTTGAGAACTGCTCTAAATTTGTACCTTTTGATTGAAATGCACCTGAACTTGTTCCATAAATTTATCCTGTCTGCAGAACCTGAAAATAACCTGAAAAAATTCAAACTTGGGGACTACTTAAAAGAAGAAAAAGATGCAGTCATTAGAAAATAAATGTTTACCTTTTCTTTTTAGGTCAGAAGACTTGTCTCCACTTACATGGTATCTTTCCTTACCTCTATGTACCATATGATGGTTTTGGACAGCATCCAGAATACTATCTTCGTCAAGTGGCATTCAGCATTGACAGAGCACTTAATGTGGCTTTAGGCAATCCATCTTCTACCATTCAACATGTTTTCAAAGTTTCATTAGTATCTGGAATGTAAGTATGATCTGTTAGGATTTTTGGTTATTAGTTTTGAAATATTTTTGCAGTTGTACTACATAGAAGCACTTACTATGGATGTGGGTGACTGCAGTGCTTTTCTTTTTTCTTTTCCCCTCCATGTGTGTCTTTGTACAGGCCTGTACAACTACTAAATAACTCTTCTCACTTGCTTTGACTTTAACATAATGAACAGGTTTTCCCCCAAACGCTTGACACAACCATTTTTTCCTAAACTTAGATCCTAGTGTCTGTCATGTTCCCAAATCTGTTCCTTTTAACTTTTTCTGCCTCTGCTATTACAGCAGTACTTCCCAGCCAGCGTTTTCTACCTGTCTGGGTTATTCTAGGTTCCCTGTGACCAGGCATGTCTATTGGACCCTGACCCTAGGTCTCCTTTTCTTTGTTCATCTAAGATGGCCCCTTTAGGAAGCACATCACAGAGACTGTCAGGTTGTATTCTGATTCTGTAAACCTGATTCTCCCAGCAGCACAGGCCATGAAGGTGGAGGCTCTTAAACATTAATGTACTTCTCTGTCAAGCTGACTGTTGTGTTTTATTTGGTGTGGCTTTCTGCTACTGCTGGAACTATATGCTATTATTGACTATTAATATTTTAAAGATTCTCTTAATCAGTTTTTATTTAACTTCCATAAACAAGGACTGAAAAATATGTCAAAACATAGTGAAGACAGGAAGCTGTCCTGGAGGAATGCAGTTAGTCTATACATGCATTTAATTTTTCACCTTGAGAACAGCGTAAATGCTAGGTTTTGGTACTGTACTTATTTTCATGCGCTTTTGAAATATGTTCTAACTGTTAAGTTTAGGAAGATAATCCTGTTCTCAGCCAGTTTTAGTGGTATCTTCTAGATACTGCTAGTAAAGTGGCTGCAATAACTTCTTTTCATTTTTAATCAGAATATTGTGACATGTTTTTGCAGTAACAAGGAACCTAAGCCACCACATTTCTTATTTTTGTTCTTTTTGTGAGAGCTATGTGAGTTGTAGTATAGCTTTTCACCTCAACAGTGAAAGCTGGGCACAGTAAACTGCTGAAGACAATCTTTCCTCAAATCAGTGACAAAACAAGAGACAGAGGTTAGGAGAACTTGCCTCTTTCTCACCTCTCTTGCCTTAGAGCTTCAAAACAGTCGTTACTGAAAGTCAGGTGCTCATTGCCTCAATGAAGCACAGGAAAAAGTGTTTCATGTATTTTGTTTGCTTCCATAAGAAGCTAATGGGGAGCATCCTACAGAAATTGTAATACAGCTTGTGTAGTCACACAAATCTGTTTGTTCTGTTCTGACCTGAGTCAGATTCTGCTCATAGATAGTATACTGTCTCCATGGTGAGAAACTTGTATTTTTCTTTAGATCTTGGAGATTATCTTATCCCTTCCTTCCTGCATTAGCAGGGAAATTGTTATGTAATAGAGGTGTTTGCAAAACCTTTATAGGTTTAACGTAAGATTTCTGTTGCATTAACTTCCAAACATAGTGGAGGTCCAGGAATACAAAGAGGTGAAATACACTGTCCTTGTGCATTGTGAAGTTGGTGTTCCTAGCTAACCTTGGCAGTGTTGTAAATCTTGCTGTCCCTGCTGCCATGTCAATGTGAGTATGGATCATTTGTCATGCAAGTGCTGACTTAAAAGTAGCTTTTCATTTACATGCCTACAGCACATTGAGTCATTGTAACTCAATGTATGTAACCTGTCATTAGGTTTATACTGTCTCTGTAAGGAGATTGATTCATTATACAAGATCTGTCTGCCTTTTTTTCAGCTTAACAGCTTTAAGTTTGTTCTTTCAATGTAGCTCAGTTTTAACATCATAAACTTTTTTTTTAAACAGTTTAGTCTAGCTTTTGGAGATATTAGATGTATGCATATTTAACCATATTAAGGATGACAGTATTAATGCTGTAGTTGTGCAGTTCTGCTGAGTTTGCATTTAATTTAGGACTGCCATCCCTCTTACTACTGAACTTAATTTTTTAGACTTAGCAGGTAAGCATTGCAGTTGCATTTTTTATAATATTTTTGACAAAGAGATTTTATTTTACTTTGTAGAAGTAGCATTTAAACTTCTGCATTCCTGAATTTCTGTTGACTTTGGTTGCAATTACTGCAAACTGTAGACTTCTTGCATTCACTCAATGTGGTGAGTTGTGGCCTGATTCCTTAACATGCTGTTTTGCAATCATGTTAGATTAGATTAGAATTCTAGATGCTGAAAAGTCAGTAATTCAGTCAAGCAATACCAGAATTAATGCTGCCTATTCAACCTCAGTTTAGTCTTGACATATTCATTATGCTACGTATTCTTTAATTGCATTCTCAAATCCTATTTTCTTCAGGATTCATGCCTCATTTAGTGCACAAGATGATTAGTAATCACTGAAAAGGGGCAGCTATTCACTCATCTAAGCTGTTCTCATTGTTATTTATATTACATGGCCAGTATTTACTCATTTACACCTGATCTGCAGAATTAATGTCCTTAAGGACTTTGTTGCAGCATTTATCAGAAAGGCTGAATGCTGTTTTTGAAGCAGTCCAGCGCTGATAAATTTGTTAAAAATACTATTATGATGGTGTGCTATCAGTGTGTTTACATGTGGGGAAAGTGAGAAATAATGTTAATCCAGAAGTGCCTTCTAATTTTTTTTTTTTAAATACTTTGACATGCATAGGGCCTATTCTTTTTATTTTTAACATTTTATATAGTAATATAGTGCTCCCCTTTGGCCTGACACATGGGAATTTTTATTCTCCTGGATCTGCAGTTTATCTTCTGATTATTTTTTTTTTTTCCCCCCTGGATTTTAATACTCTTTACAATAAAGTGTGGTTGGATAACTGCCACAACATAACTGGATAGCTTCTTGCTTTTACTTCTTCCTCTCCAGGCCTTTTTATGGTTACCATGAAAAGGAGAGACAGTTTATGAAGATTTATCTTTACAATCCTGCAATGGTAAAAAGGTAAGGATGTGGTCATATGAAATTCTGGCTTATATCTTGTATTAAAAAGCCAATTTTGAAGCAAGATTCACCTACATCGTAACAAAATAAAAGCAACAAAGTTATTTTCCAAATTTTTTGAAACACATTAAAAAAATTGCTAATCTTAAGTACACCAATAATCTTTTTTAAAAAAGCAGTAGCATGTTAGGAAAGCAAGACCAAAGTATACTTGCCTTTAGTTGTCTTGTATTAACTGTAATTCTTGAACACTTAAAAAAAATTGAATCAGGTTACTTTTCCTGTAACTCTTAAGGAAAACAGGAAAACAATGTGGTATTCTTTCATACGTCATAAAGTGGATTTTGGTATTTTTTAAGTTTTTAAACTCCAGCGCCAATTACTAAATTTAAAATATACTTGGAAAACTGCATAGTCTTTGTTATTAGATAGTTTTTGTATTTCTCGGAGTAATGTTCTGTTAAATGAAAGCACAGTGGATCTCAATCTCACTGTCATGTAGTTGCAGTAAATTGTAAGGAGGAATTATTTCTCAAGCATAAACAGAAATCCCTTGAGTGTGTAGTATTACCTATCATAATCTTTTTTCTTTTTTTAAAGATCTAATACATGATCGTAAGATAGGATTGTCTGCTTTTTGTTCTAGGCTAGTAAAATTTTGCATGATGTTAAACTTTTGTCTTAATGTAATGTGTATGCATGTATAATATTACAGTTGTTTTGAACTTTGGAGCTTCTCATGTTTGAATTATTCCGATCTAAATAAGAACTGACACTTCACTTAAATTACTCCTTTAATTTTTCTGTAAAAAAACTTTGTTGCATTTAGAAATGCTTAGTGCTTTTCTTCGATTTATAGATACATCCTGTTACTTGGAGATAAATTTATTGCACCAATTTATAATTATCCACATACCTGCAGTTATTTTTTCATGTGGAGATGTTTAAAAGAGCAGATTTGTCATACTTCTAGGAAGTTGTAAGAATACTGCTTTTGTGTATACATTATGTAACTTGAAAACCATGCAGGACATCTTCGTGTATACATCAAGGAGAACTAGAGAGACTTTCAAAAATACTACTGGTATGTAGGCATACAGCCACCACAGTTATTCTGTAGAAAGATTTCCAGGGACTATAGTGGCTTTGGATCAGCTGCAGCAATGTTAACAACATTGCTGCAAAACAGCATGGTTTGATGTTTTTCAGAGGGTTTTTTTTGTTTGTTTTGGGGTTTTTTTGTTTGTTTGTTTTTAAACTGGAGGCTAGTCACAGCTCCTTTGTAACTAACGCTTTAAGAAGTTTACATATTTTATGTTTTGATAAAATCAAATACTGTTGTACTGGAATAACTTTTTGTTTATGTCCTAATTTGTCTTTAATTTTAGAGTATGTGAGCTTCTGCAAGGTGGAGCCATAATGAACAAATCTTACCAGCCTCATGAAGCTCATATTCCCTACCTCCTTCAACTCTTTATAGACTACAACTTATATGGAATGAATTTAATAAACTTGGCTGCTGTCAAATTCAGAAAGGCAAGGAGAAAAAGTAAGGTTTTTATTTCTTAAGACTGAATAATTGTTTTGAAGGCTAAAAACTACCATTTTGAACAAGATGTCACTAGCTGTCAGACTTTTGCCATAGTCTGTGGTTGAATGGGTATCATGTGGTGTTTCCCTATAGTTTGCTTTCGGTGTCAAAACAAAGTCTGTGTGCTGCTTTGTGTAATTTTTCCTTTTTGTGCCTGTGTATTGGGATTGAGGAAGAGTCTGCTTCCTGAAATGAGATGCAGTGTATCAAGAAACACGTGTTCTGTCAGCAGTGTGGCTGTGACCATTTTCACAAGATGACCAGAACTCTTTTCAATTTAGAAGATTAAAAATAGTTGAAATTTATGTGAAGAATTTACATAAAAGTTCGCATACTAATACTGTTGCTTTAATTTTTTGACATTTGTTTTTTATCCCTGTATCAATTATAAGTCTTTTTTTTTGCTGTGGTAGTGTCTTTACAAAATTACGGCTAATCATAATGTTCTGCTGACAAATAATGTTTTTGATTAAAATGTTTGTGGTTGTACTAAGGTCATTTGCTCTATGGTGAAATTTGAAATATAAATGTCTGAGCAAAGGAGGTACTTTAATTTTAAAAATTTAGTTTCGCATTTTGAGTGTACACACTTCTATAAAAATGAAGTTTGGCAAGAATGTCCATAATGATACCTAAATGCTTCAGTCTAAAGGGGAGGTAACAGTAGGAAAACCATAATGTCTTTGGTATTTAACATTTAGAAAAATAACTATTCTTTACTTAAATCATAATTGTTCCTACAGCTAAAGGAAGAGTTGAAAACAATGATAGTGTCTTTCTGTAAAAACGAGTAAGAATCATGCTGACTTTAATTTTGTCCCATTATTTTAATGCATATATATTCAGACAGCAATAGATTAGTGCGTGAGGTTTCATAACTGATTCTCATCTAAAGAAAAATACTTTTAGCGTACTCAACAATAGGCCACACCTTCTGCTGTTGTCAAAACTGTAGGAAGACAAGAGGTCAGCCGTGGACAGAGCATCTTCAGGATCCTCAGTCCTGAGGAGGTATAGTTAGGTACCTTCAGTCTTCCAAACATCCGAAGCGCCTTCTGGAGACATGCAATGTGATCGTATTGAATAGTTGCTCCCACTCTTTTTCCATAGTTCTTTTGCCGTTCTCTTTCAGATGATAGATGAAAGACATAAACTATTTCTATTCTCCTTCATTTATTTAAGGATGAGAGACCTAGGTCTTGAATGGGGAGAAGAGGGTGAAAGAGGAGCATGGGCTGAGACCAGTGGATATTAACTGCCCTGGTAGGGGAGAATCCAATAGGATAAAAGCAAGAAAATGACAGGCTACCTTGTCCTGGCTTGATCAGATAATGGCAGCAGTGCTGCTAGCAAGAGTCACACCGCTTTGCGTGGCTCCACATCACACAGGTACAACTAGCCTGCCTCAGTCTGTTGCAGTCCCCAGGCACAGGATCACTATCTACTACTCCTAGCCCAGCAACTGAGTGACACATGGTTTGTTCCTGGTACAACCTCAGAGAGGCAGTGTTGTCAAGAGGCCAGTCCTTGCACATCAGCCATGAGAAACACCATCCCTTCTAAGCTCAGGCCTGTTGGAGTGGTGTAGAAGGCACAGCCTCTGCTTACGACTGACACGCTTACCTGCCTGTTCCACAGCTTCTGTGTTTTGGGGGTATGCATTCCTTTTAATCAAGTGTAGCTCGTGCCATGCAGGCAAGGCTGAACATTGTTTCTTAGATGACAGTAAAAGCCTTTGCCTAAAGATGGGGAGCAAACACTTACTTTTCTTCCCTTGCAGATGATGATATAAAAATAGTTCTGGCAAGGAACAGAAAATTCAATAATAGGTCAGTTCCTAAATGTAAGTAAGCAGCCTCAGGAGCCTGTTTCCAGTGGTATTTTTTTCACTGAGATAAGTAGATTGTTTTGAAGGCTGAGAGAGGTCAGCAGGCAAATTTTTAGTAACAGGAATGCTCTGCCTTCATCAGCCTGTATCCAGAAGATGCAGGAGTTCTTTTTTTCAAGTTCTTCTCTTTATGGATAGTGAGGAAAGAAGGCTGCAAATTCATTTGTGTACCTGTGCCACTAAAACTATTACAAAACTTTTGTTTTCATTAGTTGAATCTTCTTCAGTGACTCTGAAAGACCCTGATGTGTCACTGCTACTGTCTTTAAAGATCTTCATGTCAAGAAAAGGGGAATATTGAGTTTCTTCTTAATATGAAGAAACAACCTTACATAGGAATTTGAGCCTTGATTTTTAAAAGTATTTGACAGTAGAGTTCCTAAGGAATTAAGAAAGGGGGTAATGCACTGAAAGTGCTCTGGTGTAGTATTTGAAATATGATTTTTAGAAATAATAGTATATATTTTACCAGTTGGCCTATAATCTCGCATAGCTGTTGTGATGTATTTTCCTTTACAATATACAACTATTCAGCCCTCTTTCATCAACTCAGAATATTAAAGTTGCAGATGGAAAGTAACAAGAGATGTTTCCATGCATAGTCAGCTTGCATTTTAATACAAAGAATTAGCTGATATGCCACACAGTGAAAACATGGCTGTGTTTCTTCCTGGACCTGCTCTGCCCAGGGGCAAGGTCGTCCCTTTTGAACAGCATAGACACTAAGCTACACTAGGTTTGAACTGGGTCTGTGTAAACGGCATCAGATATTTTGTGTTGTCTTTCTGGAATCACCTGCTTAGGCATCGCAGTGGATAGGTCATCTCAGTGCAGGTGTGGCTGAATATGAACTAGCTCCTGTATAAACACAAGCATGTCTTTTCATCAACTTAAGTGCCACATTCCGTGTGAGTGTAGTGTCTGTGTGCCCCATCAGTGCACTTAAGACTCTGATGTAGGGACAGGGTTTGCAGGAACTAGTCTGGGTGCAGTAGGGTTGGTCTGGAACATATTTAATTAAGCCTGCTGGATTTTGGTTGCCTCTATTTGTAGCTTCTAAGGCACTTCTGGCATGGTGTTTCCCAGTTGCTTCTGCAGTAACTATATTATTCAGGGATTTTTGCCACATGAGATATCTCAATCCCTGCTGTTCCAAGTAGTGGAATTCACAGACAAGATTCTGTTATGAAATTTACTCTTAAATTATAGAATAAAAATATATGTTTTCATAAATATTTATTTATTGAAGGCCTCTGACAATTGACTTGTTAAATATACAGTAACTGAACAAGTGCAAAAGTGTTTGCTATCACTGAAGGGTAAACTTTATACCAAAAAAAACCTTGCTACTGTGTGACAGCAACATAGATGAGAAAATTCAGGGTTCAAGCTGGTCTTTCCCACTCATCTGGGAGACTAAGTAGTTTTCAGGGTCTTCTCCCATTCTACCTCCCCCCAACTCCATTCCTGGGCTTTTTTCTTTCTTGTGCCACATCCTGTGTATATTGTCTTTACTTCCTCTGAAGAGTGAAAGTTTAGGAGGAGACCACAAGGAAGGCAGTAAATCTTCAGAGTGGACTTCTCCAGCATGACTTTGGAGCACACTTCCTTACATTGAGATCTCCGAGCAAACTCACATCGTGTTTTCTTTATTTGTAGGTCAGACAACATCTGCCTTCATTGCAGGTGTCCACTTACTGCTGCTGCCACTGTATCTGGAATATGTTGTATATTCTCTCGCAGCTCACATATAAGAAAGAGGAAAAGTGTGAAGTAGAATTTAGTGTTTTCTTTGGCTTCTGATTTCCATTGGGATCTGACCTGAGGACCCAGACACCTTGGAATCCTGAAGTTCACATCAGACTCTGCATGATTTACTTTGAAACTCGAGCGAATAGAAAAAGATTGAATTTAGGTTAAGATATGACTGGAAAACAGCAAGTGTAATTCTAATAATGTCAGTGTGTTGAGAATATATTTTTCTTTTGATATGTATCTACATGTTAGAAAGTTAAATCATTTAATTGACAGTATAGTTAGTTTTTGAAGATGGTATCATGTGGTGCTACCTTTAGGAGCATTTGGACTGGTAGTATTAAATAATAAATACAATTATATATTTATATGTGTAAAAAAAAATTGCAGCATAAATGAATTAATTTCTCATTCTATTTTTCTTTCTAAGGTGATACATCAGGTGTAAGTAAACGTCAAAGAATTCGTTTGCCAGAAAATTCAAACAGTGCATCTTTCATGGAATGGGAAGAAGATGAAATACCAAGGTCAGCATGTCAAATTTTTTTTATGTATGCTGTATTTTAATATACATTTATCAACTTGTATATACTACGGGGTTCCAGTCTCTTATTTAAAGGACCCTTATATGTTTTATATGTTAAAAAAAGGCAGGGGAGGCTAATGTGACACAAATGATTGTTACTTAGTTTCTTTGTATAGTTTTGGTCATCTGACATTTTCTGGTGTATGGTTGTGAAAATCTAACTGGGGATAACAATGGGAATATATGCAGCAAATTCAACTTTCTGCGTTTTGGAAGATACATTTCTAGCTATTGACTCCTGATGAAAAGCTAAGCAAGTTTAATAGTTATAGGGAATACTTACACCTGAGTTCATACATTTTGTTTTTTGTAATCACCCTTGACTAACATGAATAGTGTGCTGTCAGTATTCCAGTTTGTCAATTTCGGATAGCTACATTCAGCTTCGAATTTTCATGTCTGTCTCTCCCATGTTCTTCCTTTTTTCTAGACATTTCCTAGTCTACAGCTTGTAATTTCTAATAGCTTTAGCTCTATATGAAAAGGATTATATTTGGGATATTGGGGGTTTTGGGGCTGGGGTTTGGGGGAGAGAAACAGACAGTATCTGGTGCTACCTTGATTTGTATAGTTTACCCATAGCAAGTTCATTATTTAAGCTACTTTCCAATGTTTGACAGATCCTGTAAATACTCTCATCTTGTAGTCTTCTCAGTCTTTGGGTAGTTCCTGTCATTCATCTGAATAGCTTATCATGCCCAGTATGCCACGCTGCTTGCTAGCATTATGTACTGGGAGCATTCACTTCCCCAGTAGAAAGTAATTGCCTTGAAACCATACTTCAGATTTTTCTAGTGTGCAAAAACTTGAGCTTGTGCAAGGTAGCATCTGTTTTTCTGATTCTACTACTCCTACTTTAAGTAGGTTTTGTAGAACATTTATCTGTTGTTTGTCTTGTGACTTTTACTTGTGGTCAATTTGTACACAGTTGCTTTTAGGCTTCTTCTCCTTTTTCACTGCATACTTCATTTATAGTCTGTTTCAACCTTTGTTTGGCTCTGTTATGTAAGCCATGTTACTTAACCTTTGGGGGGTTGAATCATAAGTTAGAGCAGGATTATCTGATGTTACTCTACACAGATCTAAGGCAGGCAGATAAAAAGAAGGCAGCACTTCCTGGCGCTCAGACCCAGAGAGGGATAAGCCCAGCATAGCAGGAGCCTAGGGTGTTTTCTCTGCAGGCTTCTCAGCCTTATGGCTGTATCCACAAGCCTTCTTTCCTCCTTACACACTCTTGTGTATACCATCAGGGGTTTAACACCTCACTTGTGCCAGTTCTTCTCCAGCTCTCAACACACTTCTCAGCAGTGGGATGTTAGCAGTAATGGGGCAAATATCAAGCCTGTCCATTTCCCGAGCATTCATTCTCTGTACTTTTGCCAGTAGGAATTTCTTTCTTGAATGTAAAGCCTGAATACTATGTAGTATACCAAACAAATTCTCTCTAGCCCAATATGCAACGATACTGGTAGCTCTCTCCCTGATATGCTTTAGTCTCATTTTCCATGTCAGTTTGGCTTATAAATATTTTAAGATTTATTAGTACAAGATGTTTCTCCTCTTCCTTTTTTTCCAAGTGATAATCTTCCATTTGGAGTCCCTTATAAGTTTATATAGGGTCTTGCATCCCATTTTTAAATGTCATCCTGTTTCTATTATTCTAGTTCTAAGTTACCCTGCTTTTGTTTCATGATGCTATGATCTGGTTATATATCCAGTATGTCTACCAGCTTGCCTTATTAGCATATTTCATTACTACACTCCTCTGTTTCCTGCCAACAATATTAATGAGATGTGAAATAAACTCAGTCCCAGAAACTGGTCTATATTCAATTCTACAAATTTTGTATCAGCCCTCAGTCTTTTTTATGTAACCAATAGGAATTTCGCCTTTAGACAGCTCTTAAAGTGCTTTAATAATTTAGGAACTAATTTACACCTCCTCCAACTGAAATTGCTTCCCATTCAATACTGTGTCAAACGTTCCTTTGTCTAGACAATAAATTACTTTATTAAAGGTGTTCTAGCATGGCTGTCTTCCACATGCTGTAGGATGTACATGCCACTGTAAAGTTACAAACCTAAGCTCCTTTCCATTCCTGATTTTACTCTGTTCTATATCTACAAACTTAATTGCCTGTTATAATTTCTCCTGCATTATTTATAGGAGGCATCAACTGGAAACAATATTCTTGTAATCAAACCCATACTGCAGTTTGTCCCACTTTTCAGATGACCTTCCTACTTTCCTTTAGGAAAAGTTATAAAGAAAAGTCCTTTCCTTTAGGAAAAGGAAAGTAGAGAATTTCCTTTAAAATTCTGAAAACTTGCATGTAGGTTGGTTTAATGGACCCGTAACTGTCATGATCAACCTTGCTGAGGGTAAATCTGACCCATATAGTATGTGAGATATCTATCCAAGGAAACCCTTGTAACTGTTTCCTAAAATGATTGTGACTCAGATTTTTTTTCCATACTGTTTTTATTCTTGTGGTCTACATCATTACTTGATATCTTTAAAGCTTCCCTTCTTCCTTTATTTCTATCTTTCCTTAACAAAGTATATTCTGTATTTCTAAACATTTGGTTTCTGTGTAAAGCTGTATCAACAGCTATATTTATTTCTAGTTTCATGTGCAATGTCAGCACTTTATTATTCAGTTTTCTTGAATTCAAGTTGAGATGTTTAACTGTTTCGTGACTTGTTCAACAAAAAAAATTTTACTTACTGTATTTCACCATTTGACTGCCTTTTCCAGCAGCAGTTGGAGTTTCTCCTATGTGTCAATGTTGAACTTCTAAGTCTGAGATCTCACCAGAGTGGAGTAGAGGGGCAGAATCACTTCTCTTAACCTGCTGGCCACACTGCTTTTGGTGCAGCCCAGGAGACACTTGGCTTTCTGGGCTGCGAGCGCACATTGCCGGCCTATGTCCAGCTTTTCACCCACCGGTACTGCCAAGTTCTTCTCAGCAGGGCTGCTCTCAATCCCTTCATCCCCCAGCCTGTATTGATACTGGGGTTGCCCCGACCCAGGTGCAACCTGGGAAATGGAGAGATCTGACAAGTAACATTATTGCACAGTCTATGAGTTATGGAATATTAAAGATTTCTACTAGATTTGTGACTGTTGTAATTGCTTTTCTCACTGTCAGGATATACATGTTTTTATTTAGCTATTTGATTCGTCATAAAATGTGCACATTATTCAAGTCACTGGAACATCCTGCAACTAAAGATGTTTTTTCTTCCATGAACAAAATATGGAAAATTATATGTGAAAGTTTAGAGGCCTTATCAGTGCATTTTAGTGACACATTTCAGATTCTCTGTGGGGTTAATTTTTTATCTACTATCCTCAGTTTAACATTATAAATACCTGAGATGTAGTCATCACAGAACTTGTTTCCCTAGGCTGTCATTAACGTTGGTGAATTAAGATACTGACCTTGATGTCCATTATTCAGGGGTTTTGAGGGCTTTGATCTAGATAACTGTATGTAGTGGACACTTTTTTTAATTGTGTGTCCACTATTGCTTTAATTCATTGCCTCAGCATCTGAGGAACCAAACCTTGATACTTTCTTTGAGCACAGGTTTCATCCTACATTGTTATTATAATAATTATGCCAGTGGATAGTGCCAACAAACTTTCACATTCTTCAAAAATAAGGACGGTTCTCTCTAGTCTCAAAATAATTTATTTGGAGCTTTTTCTACAAAGGTATGATGGATTTATATTGCGGTTTTTCAGCATAGTGTGCAGGTATGAATATTTTAAATTAGTTGGTTTGAGTATCTCAAGTAGCCTAGTCATGGCAGCTCAGTGTTGTGCAACCCTGATTTATCTTGCTGCTTAGGAGAGTAAACTTTTGTTCTCTTGCAGCTGGGTTGCTTCCATTCCTATGCCACCTCACTTAACCCTTCCTATCATATATCTGTATTATAGGTTGTACTTTGTGAACAATTCTATGTTCTTTTTTACAAAATTAAACCTAGATGCTATGAAAAGCTTTGGCTGTGATTTTCTAAGTCTTTTTTTTTTTTTTTTCCCCTAACCTTGTTCTAATACAGATACTCTCAAATTGTGGTTTTGACATTACATAAAATTATCTTTTTCTTTGGAAAACTAGTGCATGTGATGAGGCAGGTGGTTAGTCTGTTGTATAGGGCAATCTGTGTCAAACAGACCACTTCCAAGTATCTTCCAAGGCATAAGAACTGCTAATTACCTGAAGTAGTTCATACTTTCAACTAGCTGCAGCTAGGAGACTGGACATGTTCTGACTTATTCATGCTCTCTTCTCACCTGCTAATTGCAGCACAGTAGCTGCTCACGATATGTGGTTTGATCTGGGAGAGTAGGAGATACTGCTGCTTCGTGTATTTTCCTGATGTGTTGTGCATGTTTGTTTTAGGTGAGCAAAACCAGCAAACCTAACAGCTGACCAAGCTGTTGACAGTACTCAGATCAAATAGTTCTCAAAGACGCGTGTAATCATGTTAAATAACGGTACTCCAGGACAGTTTGTACTCCTCCCTCTCCCCCTGACATTTTTGTTTTAGAGTAAATTAAAATGTTAGAAGGGCCAGTCAAAGCTGTTTTGTTTTCATATGCCCTTTGAGGTTTTTCCTGAAGTGGGAACAAATGGCTCCTTGGCCTTTGTGGCTTACCTGGATGTTGCAGAAGCTTGTGGTGCTACTGCCCTGACTTCTGTTAGTGCAAGTGTCTAATGACTCACCTTGACAAGGATGTTAAATGCCAAGTTAATGAATCTACTGTATTGAGAAAACACTTTTGAAATCTAATAAAAATCTCACTGTACATGTCAGTTGTCTTTATTAGTCTCCACATCAGTCTTTGGAGTGTGCAGTTTTGACTACCACCCCTGCCTTAATCCTGAAAACATTAATGAGAATTATGATGATAAATCCTAAATTTGTTTCAAAAAAGGGCTCTTGTTATCTCAGTGTTTTTAATTTGAATAATACGCCATGTTAATCGGAATACTGTAGTTTTTGATAGAAAGACTCCTTATATCTGTTTGATTTAGAGTTTGGGCAAAATGAGCTTTTCTGCTTCTAATTGCCTAAATAATTTGAGTCTTGGTGACTTGCAGACAAAGAACATGCTTTAAATTAATATTATTGTGGAAGCAGACTAAAGTTATAGTGACAACTACCAGTTTGTTTTGAATTCATCAATATTGAATTTAGTGTTATTTTGTAGGATAAATGCATATTATAATCTCTAAATAAATAATTAATCAGATTATTTGGAAAGCTCTTAGCTAACTTTGTCTGCAGTATTGATCAATTCTCAAGACAAATCACTGGCCATACTCTTCATAGGGATGTGGAAAACCAAGACATGTCTTTTTGACAAAATGTCCAAGCTAGTTAAAGGGAAGAAAATAGAAAGCTTGGTTTTTTTTGTCAGAGGAAAGGCAAATGTTTCAGTTAATGGTTTTAGTCATCAAACAAACTCGTCAGAAGTAGGTCATTAACACTAAAAATACATTTTGTCTTAAACTTTTCAAGAATTTTCTTTCTCTCTCTTTTTTTTTTGTTTTTTTGTTTTTTTAATGGGACTGTTTAAATAAAGAGAAAATTAGTGAAAGTAGAAAGCTCAGAGCTTTACAGTTGTATAGAATCCTAGAATCATACAATAATTTGGGTTGGAAGGGACCTTTAAAGGCCATCTAGTCCAACGCCCCTGCAATGAGCAGGGATGTCTTCAACTAGATCAGGTTGCTCAGAGCCCCGTCCAACTTGACCCTGTTGCCAGGGATGGGGCATCTACCACCTCGCTGGGCAACCTGTGCCAGTGTTTTGCCACCCTCATTGTGAAAAATTTCTCCCTTCTATCTCATCTAAATCTTCTGCCTTTTAGTTTAAAACCATTACCCCTTGTCCTGTCGCAACAGGCCCTGTTAGAAGTTTGTCCCCATCTTTTTTGTAGGCCCCCTTGAAGTACTGGAAGGCTGCAGTTAGGTCTCCCCAGAGACTTCTCTTGTCCAGGCTGAAGAGCCCCAACTCTCTCAGCCTGTCCTCATAGCAGAGGTGTCCCATTCCTCTGGTCATTTTTGTGGCCCTCCTCCAGACCAGTTCCAACAGGTCCATGTCTACCAAACCAGTCAAAGACATGTCTTGACCACGTTTCTGGTCATTTACATGTCTCATTTAGCAAAGGACAGTATTAAAATCAGAAACTTTTCTGATATCGGTGACCATTGTGTATTGTGGTCCCTTTTCACTTGTTCCCAGAAACGCTTTGATTTCATGAAGGGAGCGGACAAAATTTTTGCAGCTTCCTCCCTTGTTCTTGTTTCCCAGCAATCTTGCAGTTCGTTCTTATTATGTGATGAAAATGCAAGTTTCGGCTTGCCTGCAGTTCCTGTTGCCTGCCATGCAGGGAGTCTCTGAATGCTTTGATGAATACAAGCACCCAAAGTGCATGACATGAAAAGTATGCATCTTGATCATATTATGGACTTGTTTCTCAGCTGATGGCATGATTGGGAAGGGAGGGAAGTGATTGCAGTGGATTGTCCTTCAAGTGTGCGTTAGGGTATGGGCAGTCTAATTCTGCTAAAAAGCTGAGCTGCTTTGGTTTAGGAGTTCTGTGATCTACGCTCTTAGTTCTCACAATAACTCTGAAACAGTACTGCTGACTGGAGGGATTAGTAATCATATATTAATGCACGGCATCTTACAGTTGTTAATGAATTCTACAGAAGTGCTTCACAACTTCTGCCAGACTACTTTTGGATGTTTAGAATAAAGAAATATCCTGCTCTGCCTTCTTTTGCTGTAACTGAGTGAAACATACATTTACATACAGAGTGAAAAATACATTTACTGTATTAATGCAGCCACAAAATGTGACATCACAAATTTTAAAATATGGCCACCAACAAATTATTCTAGAAATTTTGTTTTCTCTGTTTTTAAACTACATGCTTTCAAAATATTAAGTGTCGGGCAATTTCTAAAATTGATTTTCAAGATGCCTATTTCTTATCCCTCACTCCATTAAAAATCCAATTGCTGAGATTTGTGTTTTGTTTCTCAGTTTCGTATTATGTATAACACAGGATTTTACTTTTCAGTAGAACTTATGCTATTATAATGTGATAACAGGAGAGCAAAGATGATTCTCGAAAGCTGAGTCTGCTGCTGTAGAGAGGTTGAGGTTATCACAGTAACCTCTGTCAGCCTTACGTAGGGGAGTATTTTTTTTCTTACCCCAGAGTAAAGTTACACATCAGCTGAGTAATTGAACTGGTAATACAAACTGAACTTTGTATTACTGTGGTATATAGAGTCAACAACCAAATATCTAGATCTCCTTTTAGTCCTCTCTGTCTTTTCCCTTGTAAGTGCCAGTAAATAGATATTTTAGGATTGGTTTAATTTCTTCTTAGATTTCTAACACTGTTTATTTCTATCTTGTTCAGTTCTCTATCTAAACAGTTAAGCTAACAAGCTGTAAGTTTACTCTGTTGTTGGTTTTTTTAATCTCCCCTGGAGATTAAAAAAAAAAAAAAGGTGGACTTTTTCAGAACTTAACTCTTTTATGGTTAAAAATAATTCTCTGGTTTCCCTGTAAGGTGTCAATGTTCGTATTTCAATTGATACAGATGTAATAAAGTAGTTATAGCCTAACAGTTTCAGTTTTCTCTGCATGATACTGTCATCTAACAGTCTACAAAGCAAAGTATTTGTTTTCCAGTGCCTTTCTTAATCTTTATGAAGTTCACACACTATTGTGGGTCTAATAAATAATTCTTGCTTTTGTAATCACAAATGAATGGGTTTGTTATCTTAAACTAAGTCGTATGGTACATTGATACACTTCAGAAATGTTAGATCTCCATTCTGCTGACAGAACCGGACATCAGTGAATGTAGTGACTTCTATTCAAAGCTTATAGAGAGCACTGAAAATATTCATAAATTATATCTTATATCCCATGCTGAGATTTTTGAGGCTCTGTGTATGTCAGGGAATGTAGGAATACAAGTAAAATACCAGTTAATTAACCTAGACAAAGGGTCCTGAAGAATAGCATTATTTTAACCATGGCGAGCTTGGAGTGGATTTTCTGTGTTTCCTTAAAAATTTGCAAATGGTAAACAGACTTCCACATAAACCTGGGAGGTTCCTCTTTCTTAGCTTCCTCCATGGACTCCTTAAAATTAGTACACTGACAGCAACAGGTGGAAGGCCGCTGACCTTAGCAGATCTGAAAACGCACTGCAGGAAGATACCAGAACATTGTACAACAAGCTTGAATCTGTTTCTAGTATTTTAAGTCTTAACCAAGCCAGTTACCCTTAGTTCTGCACGTATTTGGGATGCTAATACTCTGTTTATATTTACCAGGCTACCTCTAAGCCCCCTAAATAAATTTAAAAAAACTGAAAAATAAAACACTTTTTGCTTCACTTCCCTTAGTTGGAAGTGTTAAACTGTTTTGCATTGCTCTGAATTGTGAATGTGAGAGAAAAATTCTTGTCACTCTGTTTTTTGGGCGCAAGATCATGCAAATGCAGATGGTCCTATTGGGTGAGAGTTCTACAGAACATTTCGTCTTGCATTTGAGGAGAACAGTATTGTAATTGCTGTAGTATTTAGAGTTCTTTACCACTTCTCCCCAGAAAAGAAAAAGCTAATCCCTTTAAGTTGAAGATACAGATTTCTCATCTAATTAGATTTGAATATGACCATTAATTTAAGGACTTGCGGGTGAGGATGAGAACTGGTAATTCTGTATTGAGGTACTCACCCGCATTCCCCTCTGAAATATTTTAGATGTTAGTCCTGTTAGAAAACAGTGATGACGCATGTTTCAAAATCAACATATTGATTAAATATTGATTAATTTTATATTAACCTGTACTATTTATGTCATCACAGCTCTTTAATGTTGAACGGTGTTCAGCCACAAAGTACCTGTGAATTGGAAGTGGATGCAGTAGCTGCTGACATTTTAAATCAACTGGATATTGAAGGTGAAGTGTTAATAACTTTCTATGTAAAATGTTCTAAGGCAGGAGCTATATTGCCGTGTTTTTTCAAGGCTCGGCTTAGTTAAGCCGCAATCCAGATTTCTGTGTCAGTGAATTGCTATCTACAAACTTGAAGTTTTCTAAAAAAATAAGAATTAAATGAACTCTGAAAAAAAACATGTTATAAGAATAGCCTATTGTCAGAGCAATGGAAAGAGGTTTTTGTTAATGCATAACAGAATGTTTCAGAGCTATAAGAAGAGTAAGTGAAATATCAACATCAAGTATGTGTGCATGTGTGTACATACATACACACACATACTTGGTGAGAAGACCAGCAAAAGTCAAAGGTCGAGATAACAAATAGGACATCTGCATAACACTGAATCCTAGACTAAGGCAAGAATTGCAATTAAAAAAACAACAGGTTAGAATGAAAAAAAGAGATGAAGAATGTCAGAATCTAATGGGGGGGGCGGGGGGGAAGAATGCTTCATCACGTTGACAGACTTCCCTTTGTGTAATAATGCGTATTTCAGCCCAGATTGGCAGAAACCCTGGTTTGCAAGCTATATGGGAAGATGAAAAGCAGCGACGGAGACAGAAATGTGAATCTTCTCAGATTAAGCCACCTGAGTCACAAGGTAAAAAAAAAAAAAAAGTGCAGCTGTTTATCAAAAACTTTGAATGAGAAGCAAGCAGGAGTAGAATTTAAATCAGTATATCAAGTTTGAGGGCTTTTTAGATGTACTGTTTTTTTTAGTTCCAAGCTTACTGATTGTCCAGTATGCGTATTCCAATTTTAAAAGCAAGATACATAAACTTGCCTAAAAACATCATGATTCAGCTAGTGGCAAAGCATTCAAGGCAGAATGAAAGATAATGACAGTTAAGATTGCATGCTTTATGATGGAAAACATTTAAATGTTTAAATAGTGGGTAAATTAAATCTCTTATCTTGAAGCTTTCTGTGGTAGTTTATGCATAAGGGCAGTTCCTTTGAATTTCTGTGGAGTTATAGCTGAGGTGGTGTTAGATGAAAATTCTAAAAAGATGGACAAATCCCTGTATTTTTATGTAAAATTCATTGCACAGGGAAGACCGTGCTCCGCAAATTAATTGCATAATGAACAGAGCTATTCTCTGCAGAACCTAGGCCATGTTTCTTTTAAAATATGAATGATATTTGGCAAGTAAGCCAGAGGATTGCAAGCAGGGAAGAGGCAGATTCCTGGCTAAGGCAGACAGTTTTCTGTGTTTTGGGTTTTTTTCCTGCATTTGTGTAGTGTTATTCAGGCTGCGTAAATCAGACTTTTCAAAATTGTTCACTGATTATTCTTTTCCTGGATGCTCACCTTGGTGTAATTGCAACATGATTTGTAAATGCTGTTGATACTTGCAGTTGCAAATGAGATCAGTGGAAGTATGTGAAGTATTTTAAAGTGTTTAAATACACTTGAGAAATTGGCCCTCAAATTTGGCACTTAAAATTAGTGGACACTTCAACTTTGAGCCATCTCCTAATAGAATTAGTAATTTTATCTGCTCTCTGTGTTGAGAGGTCAAAGTAAAACTGAATAACGCATATTTTAAAAATTTTAAAGACCGTGGATTTGTGCCAGCAACGGAGAGTGAAAAATTTTTTCAGAAGAGACTTAAAGAAATCCTCAAGCAAAATGACTTCTCTGTGTAAGTGTTTAGCCATTTGCCATACAGTATAGTATTCTATGCAAACCTTAAATATGCATTTAAAAATTGGTTTTCAATTAACTAGAACGTTGTCAGGATCAGTGGACTACAGCAATGGATCAGAGGAGTTCTCTGCTCAGCTAACACTACATTCTGAGGTACTTTCTCCTGAAGCCTTTCAGTGTACACCAGCTAATATGGTAGAAGTGCATAAAGATAAAAAGATGAACAAAGGTGAGTATTTTTAATAGCATAATTGTTTATGCATAAATCTGTGTCATGCTTTGGCTGTTTATACTATTAGCAGAAGCAAGCCAAGGAAGATCTGATTGTCCGTTACGAAAAAACGAAGAGTAGTTTTGCTTTTATTTTCGTCATTGTTAGAGTAAGCCTTTCTAAAATTGCTATAGCAAATAATGGAAACATACTTGCACAGTAAAATCCATTTTGAAGTGACTTGCTTTCATAATGTATTGATGTCTGTGACTCTCTGAAGTTCTATCCTTTCTCTTTTTGTTCTCCTTTTAAAGAATCCAATAGGATGCATACTGATAAAGAAGAGGAAGCACTTATTAATGAAGAAGCAATTTTAAACATTGTGGAGAACAGTCAGAGCTTTCAGCCTTTGTCTCAGAGACTGAGTCAGACTACAGTTTTTAGTGAGTATGACTGGAATGTCTTTTCTTCCAGGCTGTTTTATTGTTCCACACTCTTTGTGTTCACTTACATTACCAGTCATGAAAGAAAGTAAGTAGTTTAGCTCAGGGAGTTTGTCAAGCAGTTTGAGACTTTACACACACACCCTACCACCACCACCAAAAAACCAACTTATAATTTCTAAAAAAGTCACCAGGACAGTATTTGTAGAGGCTACTGTGCTTTACTGGTTCACTAAGCTTGTCCTCCTGCTAGGTCAGCTAAATGCAACCTCTTACAGGTATTGCTCTTCCTTATGCTCCTAGGGTGATAGGACTAAAACTATCAGAATAAGGAGGATTTTGACTGTCTAGCAATTATATTGTTGCAGTTACTGCATCTTTTGTACAGTTACAGTAGAGAACATGCTCACGGTCTATCTTTAGAAACTCAGCTGTTTGGAGATACTGGGCGATAGTAGACTGATAATGAGAGCCAAGCTGCAGCAGAGCATTTCCCAAAATTTATGGATACAAAAGAACGGTTGAAGGCAAAGAAACAAGAAGTAAATCATTAAAGAGGGGGAGAAAAACTATAACAGCAAATGCGGATGGCATGAAGGGGAAAAGACAATAAAATAACACAACAAAGGAACTTGTATGAGAAGCTACTTCAGGTAGAAATAGTTCAAATACTCTAGAGGTGATGAAAAGCGCATAGTTCAAGCTATCTCTATATACATTCTTATGTAAATATAAGGTATAATGTTAATATGCATTTAAGTTGATACTACAAGGTTTGGGGAGCAGATACCTAAAACTCATAGTCTCCAATGCTTTTGATACCTATACGGTGTGAATACGTGTATGGGCAACAAGATACAATATGGGCAACTAATACATATCTATAGGTAACAATATACATCAGTATACAATCTTTCCTTGCAAAGAAGGGAGGAGTGGATGGAGTGAGATTAAGAGTATTTTTCAGTGCTGTTTTATTTTGCAGAAAGTAGGCAAGATTTTAGTTATGGAAGTTTTATAGGCAAGGATTTGGATTTATCGAAAGAACTATAAGTAATTACATGGGAGTTGGCAAACATGAGCATTGATTTATCTTTTTTTCGGAGTGAGAAGATTGTGCTGAGAGGACGAGAAGTGGCTAAAATAGTATATAGGGTACGTCTTATGACTGTGTGTGTGAATTGGCCAACCAAATAGGAGTGTTGAAAGGGTCTTGTTTCTTCCAGTGGCTAGGGAATCACATGGAGACTTCATGACTTTGTCTTATTTTTTGTCTTTTTTCTTTTTTTTTTTTTCTTATCATGGGGCTACTAATTGCTGGTGTCTTGCGTGACCATGAGTACAACATGCTGCATCTTTGGGTCTCTCACGCTCTTGCATAGCATCGACTAGTCTTTACTATGCTTTTGTAGCGTAATGGTGTCACAGGGGCTGTGAAGTGCGCTGCTGCTGCAAAGTACACACCAAGGTTTATTCTAGTGGAAAGTAAAGGTTGGAGTCTAATGATGGACCTCACAAAGGGCAAAAAAGCTAAGAACAGAAAGCACAACTGAAAGTGGTTAATACAGAACTCTGGCAAAGGGGTTGGTTTCCATTCTGAATGGTTGCATGGTGTCTTGTGAAGCCTTTGTAAAATATGGAAAATGCCTTCCTCACCGATGTTGAGACCTATTTTATATGATTCTCAGGATCATTGTAAATCATATGATATTTCCTGAGGAAGGAAAGTAGAGATTGTAGTTCTTCAGCCAGAGGAGAAGGAGAGAGAAGTAACAAAGATGCCTGGTAGACTGGAGATCATAAATTGCTTATGAGGTCAGATGAAAGGTAAGCAGGAGGAGAGTGAGAAAAAAACTGTGACTTGAAAGGATGTTTAAGAAATAAAAGTAAAGAATGAGAAGGCAAGTGCATGAGTTAGTGTAAGCTTGGGTCAAATAAAGGAAAACAAAAAATAAAATTTAAGGGAGGAGTGATATCAGATAAACTTTAAGTGTTTAGAAGAACCTAGGAAGAGGATAGGTTATAGTGGAAAAAAAAAAAGGAAGATGAAGTTAAGCATTATAGTAAAGGACAGAAGGAAGGAAAAAGTAGTTGGTCAAAATCAGCATCACCTTTCATGAGATCCAGTGGTTGACAGTCTTCCAAGTGATAGAGAGAAGTGCCCAACAAAGTTAATGCAGACATGGAAATGATGAGAGCAAGAGAAGACAGTGATGCTTCCAAAACTGGCACTCATGCTGAAATCAGAGTGAGGCTTTACTGAATGTGAGGAGATAATAGGAGGGCGGAGAAAAAGAAGTGCTTCCACTAAATCTACTACAATGAGAAGAGGAGGGCAGAAATAAAAAAAGAAGGTTGTCAAGATTCTAGATCAAGAGCTAGAAAAGATAAGAAATCATAAAACTTGTAAAAAATAAGATCTGAAAAGAGCTTTTATTTCTGTAGCCTGCCTTGCTTGAGACAGTAACGAACTAGTAGATTTTAAAATGTTTTTTTGGTTTTGTTTCTTTGGTTTTGTGTTTTACTGATAGATTATAATACATTCTACTTGTATGGGCTTTTTCTGCAGTGGACAGTAGTGCTGATGAGGCCATGATTGATCTTTTGGCTGGATTGGAGAATGATGGATATCAGATGGGACGTCATAAAACACTCTGTCACCATCGTTCTCTTGGAAGCTGTCGAAATTCTCAGAACAGTGATGATGAAGAAAATGAGCCACAGTGCGAGAAAGAAGAAATGGAACTTAGCTTGTTAATGTCCCAAAGGTGGGACAGTAGCATTGAAGAGCCTGGGCCAAGAAGAAGGTATATATGTGATTTTCTTTTCTTGGTATTTCTTTTCTGCCAGATCCTTCCTCTCTCCCACCCTGTCTTCAGGTGTGCCCTGAGCCTAGTGAGCTGTTGAGAGGTTGCTGACCATATTGGAAAAATCTATGCAAATCTTGGGATAGAATGCAGTTGTTCAGATGATGCTGTGAATTGTCAGTTTTATATGGAAATAAAGATTAAATGTTTAGGTTTGGCTAGACCTAAGCCTCTAGTTTGCCTTTTAAGGAAAACCTGAGTAGTTTTTTTGTCCTACAAGTGCAAATACAAAAAACTTCAGTTGTAACCTCCTCTTAAGGTCACACCTTGGATGTAGTACAAATATTAAGGTGTATCTTGTACATCTCATGTCCCTGTAACTTTTACTGAAGTAAATATTTAAGAAGTATTCTTGTGAAGACTGACCCAGAGCCTGAGGAAAACACCCATTTATTTCCATGCTCAGAGCTTAAATCAAAACACGAATGTAGCTCACTCTGCTGGACTGTTAAAGGTCAGCAGCTTGAATATTTTTAAGGCCAAGATTCTTGGAACATCTTCTCAGGTTGTACTGACCTTTTGTACAGTCTGCACTGACAGGCGTTGAAAGAAGCTATATTCAGTTTCTCTTCACCCCTGCTTTGGGCAGACCTTCTGGTATTTATAATTCTATTGGAAAGATGAGAGACTTCAGAGACATAACATTTTGATATTTGTTTTTTTTACATCAGAAATCATAATTGCTCTATGATTCAGAGAGCAAAAGAGGCATCGAAATATTTAATCTTTTCTTTCCTGAAGACATACAGAAGAGTTGCAACAGAATCAGAAGTTAAATCATTAGTCTCCTAGTTCTAGAGAGAATTAATTTCTAAAGCTACTTTTCCTATCTGACCTTTGATTTTCTTTGGTTTTTTCCCCTCACAGTAGTGTGAAAAGCTGGAATTTCCATCTAAAACGTTAACCCTCAGTTAGTGGTAGTTTCTGTGTAACACCAGCCTATATATTGCAGAATTTATTAGCTCAGGCACAGCTCTGTATGGGCATGACTGTACAACTTCTGTGGTCAGGTAGGATCCTGAAGCAATTAGCTGCTTTTATGCAATAAAGAATCCTATTTAAAAACTCATCAGACTTGATGTGCTGGTTCACTAATAACTCGCTCATATATGCCTACATCTTAATCCCAGACAGAAAGTGCTAGGGAGAATATACATACCAGGTGCCTCCACAGGAAGTCAACTCGTATTCAGAGGGAATTACAAGCTTTGTTTGTGGGATCTCTGCAGAATTTGGACTGACCTCAGAAGAGACCATCGGTATTTCTGCCCCATTCTGCTTATGCATAAAGAGCCATTTTGAGTCTGGTGGTGGATCCAACCTTATTCAGCTCGGATTTATGTAATCTGTACTGCTTACTAATTCGTCCTACCATATCCATACTATTTCTGTTATTGGGTATTCACCAATCTTCCATTATGTCAAAAAATATATTGAGATAATAAGGAGTAACAACACCCTACTGACTCAATTAAATGGCTTGGGTTTGATTTGTGCTGAACTGGAGAAAAAAGCCCATCAAGACCTGGACTTGTTCATGTGTGGTGGTATCATGCTGTGTTACACAAATTTTCCTGGAATCTAAACTGATGGGCTTGAATGCAGAGAAATCAAAGTTGTTCCCTGCAGAAGTTGTCTCCAGCCTAACTTGGATTTACTAAAGTTGACAAGATTTACTTCATGCACAGGATTATAGCATAATTCAGGTTTGAAGAAACATCTAAATGCTATATAGTCCAGTGCCTTAGTCAAAGCAGCTTTGGATTGATCAGTTGCTCAGAGCCTTGTACAAAGACAGAGATTGCATAGTCTATATGGGCAACATGTTCCAGTGTTTTAACACCCTCATAAAGAAGAATGCTTCCTTTGTACGTAACATTCCCAGAGGCAGCCCTGTGCCCATTGCCTTTTTCATATCACTGGGCACCTCTGAATCTGGGTTCATCTTCCTTATACCCACTCATCAGATACTTGACAAGTGCGACAAGATCTCCTCTTAGTTTTTTCTCAGGGCTGAGTAAGTCCTGTTCCCTTAGCCTCTCCTTATACATCATGTGCTCCAGCCCCCAGTCACCCTGGTGCTCCTCAGCTGGATTTGCTCCAGTTTGATAGTGTCTGTCTTGCAGTGAGATGCCCAAAACTGAGCACAATACTCCAAATGCAGCCTCACAACTACTGAAATTGGCCGCAGTCTTGCAGTTACAGCCCAAGATGCAACTGGCTTGCTTTGCTACAAAGGTGCACTGCACACTCTCATGTTCAACTACTTGTCCACAAGGGCTTTTGCATCCTTTTCCGCAAAGCCACTTCCTAGCCAGCTCTCTCGTGCCTGTAGCAGTGCATGGGGTTATTTCATTCCATTTGTGGGACATCTGGATTTGTCTTTTTTTTTTTTTAAGTCCATGAAGTTCCTGTCATTCCCCAGCCCATTGAGATATCCCTCGGAATAGCAGCCCTACTCTCCAGGGTATTGATTGCTCTCCCCAGTTTGATACTCATTTGCATATAGAGCTGGATGTCTTTGCACTGCACTTTTCCATGTTTTGGGAACATAGAAGAGGGAGAACTAAGCTCAGTTAGATTGTGACCACTGTGCACATAGCTGTGCTTGTTAGTTGGGTCTCTCTTCCAAGTCATGCTGCTTCTAGACTTGAGTTAGTCTGGAAATTATATAGCCATATTTGAGCCTATTGTTGTTGAACTAATCAAGAGGGCTTGATCTAGGTTGGCTCAGTGCTGAGCACATTCAGATGTCTCTGGTGTTATGATACGTATAATTCATGCTCTGGTCGAACTCCACAGATGAGTTCTTCAGAAGTATTTAGGCTAGTATGCATTTTCCTTCCTGTAACTTCAAAACCTTTGTATTTATACCTTTTAAGGCTACAGAATAATGTTTTGATAAATCAAGCTACTAGGATAGATTATTATCTTAAAAACAATAAAAAATACAAACAAAAAACCAAACCAAACAAACAAACCCCAAAACTTTAATATTTATCTGGATTTCTCTCTTGCAGCCACAGAATAGCTTATTTCTATGAAGAATTATATCCATCTCACACTTTATTTTGAAGAAAAAAATCAAATTCCTAAGTGCTTCTAGGGTTGTAATACAGTGGAGGGTTTCTGGGGAGGGGGGGTGTCTATATATTTTTTTTCTTCCCCCCCCCCAGCAGGACTGCTGATAAATGATGGTGAGTGGCTTTTTTTTTTTCTCCCCCCCCCCCCCCCCCCCATAAAGCCATGCCACCTTAAAAAGATGAAAAATTCATAGAAGCTTTTCTTTGTAGATTTACTTTTTTTTTTTCTTTCCCCCAGCAGATTTAGGACTGTAAATATGGCAGCATAGAACAGTTAACTTAGTAAAAGCAGCTTAAGTGTTAACAACACGTTGGAGACAACAGGATGTTTGAGGATGGATGGCAACAATGTTTTGGTGGTTGTGCTTTAGTTAAGCCTGCCAAGACAGAGAATTGTTATAATACAGTAAAGATTCCTTAAAAAAAAAAGTAAACATCTGTTTGCGAAGAGCTAAACTGAAATAATTTTGCACAGTTGGTTTAGTCTTCAAATTTCAAGCACTTTCAAGCAATGAAATTATATTTCAGTAAAGTTGAAATAAAATTAAGCATCTAAATGCCTTCTTGCTAACTTCTTAAGCTAGTGAATACTGCTGGGTTTGTCTGTTGTTTTTAAATGGTTGGTTACCAGTATTCCCTCTTAAAATAGACAAACATTGACTAATATTTTGAGTTTCTCAGTGAGAAATGTAACAATTTTTTTGTTTGTTTCCCTTTGTTCCCCCCAATTACACAACCATATAGTACCACGCCCCTTTGATTTTGAGGTTCCCTGTGGCTATTGGTATTTTCTAAGAGAGCATTGTGCATTAGTTAGTTCCTTCTATTTCTCTAGGTCAGTTGGCAAAAATATGCATCGAAGTTCAACAGAAGAGGATTCATCTTCAGAGGAAGAAATGGAGTGGAGTGGTAACAATATGCTCCTAACTAATATCTCTATACCTCAGTTAGATGGGACTGCAGATGAAAATGGTGGTAAGTAAATAGAAAAACAGTTTCGGAAGTTGAATTATTACCTGCGTCATAGTTTCTTTTCAGATCAATTTGCTAATTCTCAGAAGTGCTAACTGTTTTCAATTCTTGTTTCAATTGGAAGGGAATGCTCTCAATGGATTGCAGAAGCAGGCCTTTAACATCTTCCTTATAAGCCAACAATATTTTACTCTCAAAGCCCTCTACGAATTACCAGAATCTGCTTTTCCTATGGTATTAATGATCAAAAAGGCATTGTTTAATTAGTTTTATGGAAAAGATAGTTACCTTGTTGCAAGGGGCATTTTTCTGTTACTATTTGTTATGCAAATATGGTGTTAAAATTAATGATTCTGTAGGATCATTTATCCTGTTAGGACTTAATTGTAAATAGTAAATATATTATTGTGTAAATTTAGATGGTTCTTTGCTTTGCAAGTATTTGCCACAAATGCTAAAATACAGTGAGCCTTTGTTTGGGCCTGTGTTCACTCAGCAGATTGCATGTTCATATCCTGGGATTGCATGAGTTAAACCTATGCAGTGGCAAAGCTGATGCAGAAGAAACTGCCTTTCAAAATCAGTAAAAAATTAAATTAATCTGTAGACATACCTCTTGCCATTTCTATAACCTGCTGTCTTTGATCAAATAACCTTAGTTAATAGAATGCCCACTTGGAGGTTAGGCAAATATGTAAGTGTTATTATTTGTTTCATTAGACAGTCTACATATTTTCACATTTATAAAATACTGCTGAGCAAAACCAATGTAAAATGTATGGATCTTCTGGGGAAAAATACATAATTGTATCCAGGGTTTTCTCAGTATTAGGTTCACTTTTCTTCTTGGTCTAATCAACAGTAATTGTTCTTGTTTGTTTAGAAATGTTATATTAGTCATACCTCGTTGCCTTTAAATTTTGAAATTTGTGGTTAACATCACTTTGTACAGAAGCTTCTTTCTCAATCCACAGTAGAAACTGGTTAATGTAAAATCTTGTTTGTGCTCATGCATGTACCTTATTTCCTATTATTGCATTTGCTCTTCAGGGCAGGAGTGTAATCCTTTACAAAATTTCTGTACTAGTCGTGTCTCTTGAAGCTATTTAACAAAAATAACAAACATCATATATTAGTATATAAAACACATACATTTTAATAATCTATTAGCAATTCTTTATTAGAGACAGTGAGCGATATGATTTTATTACATAAACAGCCACAGCTATTCTTTTGTGTTCACTGTTTAGAGCATAATTTACTTTTTGTTTTGCTTGTATAGGTATAGTGTTAGGGTTAATGTATGACTTGATGTACTATTAATATGATTTAGTTTTGTAAAATATACAATTGTTATTTCCTTATTTGCAATACTTTGCAGTTTAATGTTAAAAAGGAATGCTCCTGGCTAATAAGACTGTATGTTAATGTTTAAATTTTAGAATATTTTAAGTGTATGAAATATCACATGCAGAAGAATGTCAGCTTAGAATGTGTTTATTACTGTGAACTTTTACATCAGCTTCTCATAATAGGAGATACAGTAAATTCAACACACATCTCAGTCCATTTCCTCTAAATTAGAAAATGCTTATCCACGCATGAATCTGTGTCCATGACATCTGACTGACTAACAAGTATTTTTGCAATTTTTGTATCTGAATAGTCAGGTATCTTCCAAGTGTTTGTTGACACTTCACTAAACTCCCATTTTCTTGGTTTTCAGTTAATCATCCTCATTCTTTGTGTGGACTCCTACCCTCAAAGAATCATAGGCAGCATCTCCCAGCTGTGTTTCAGAGCTTAGGGACTCTGTGTATGCATTGGAAAATGTTATTAGAAACAGATTGAGACTTTCTTTTACTTTTCTCACCCAGCAACAAATAAATTGTTAAGCTGAAGGCAGAATGAATATAAGATAGTCCCCAAATTGTTTGAGACTTACAGTGAAGGCCCAAAGGATTCCCCCACCTAGTAGGACAGTGCGCAGTGCATGCTTCCAGGGCGTACAGCATGTTTCATAATTCCTGTCCCCCTTCAACATTTCAGCTAAAAATGCGGACACTTGAACAAACTGCTGTGTGCCAGGAGCTCTGTGGTAACTGCGTCTTTGCAGAGGAATAAACTCCTTCAAATTACTTGGTGTTCTTTGTGGTTATGAGCAAGCACACAATTGCTGCAAACCAGTTGTTAATTTGTTACTTGGCACCTGCCTGTCCACACTTCCCCTGCAGTAAATGGGGAGAAAGTGTCGGTGAAACAGAAATCTTCCCAGGTATGCTGTGATGAGTCTACACAGGACAGTTACTGCAGCACATGGTGGTCACAGATCTGTGTGGGAATGTTAATGCATGGATATGAATTCATGGTCTAACTAAATGGTGTGAACTCCTTGCAGGAACACCTGAATGGGTGGTGGATTGCTCTGCTTTATAAAAGTGCAGCAAGCTACCTATGCTTAGTGCACAGGACAGTTAATACAAAGCCCTTGCCATGTTGTAAGATAGTACTTTGGCTTTCTATGCGGTGACTTTTCTATATAGGGAAAGTCATCTAAATAAGTTCTTTGTTTTTCAGAGCCAGTGAGTATGCATACTTCTCAGGGACAAAGCAGGATACAAGCTTTTCTAGAAATCAATCTGTCTGTATTTAGCTATCTGAAAGTGATTTTAGAAGCCTTCTTTCAGCAAACCAGCATGAGATCTTTGGCGAGTGTATGCAAGCCTACCATTGAGGAGTAACTGACAGAACAGCTCAGACATAAATGTACTCGTGACGTGACTTTGATAAAGCAACTCATGTACTCAGGGTCTGTAGCTGTCATGATCATAAATGCAGTGTGATTTAGAAGAGGTTTGTTTCTTCTTTGGATGGGAGGGCTTTCAGGAAAATGTCATTAAAATGGTTAATGCGTTACTTTTTTTCTTCTTTTTTTTACAGGAAAACTTGCTTGTCTGTAAATTTGCTTGTGAGTAAAATTGCTTGTCTTCTATTTCAGACAATCCTTTGAATAATGAAAGTTCTCGAACTCACTCCTCCGTCATTGCAACAAGCAAAATGTCTGTAAAGACCTCAATCTTTCACAAAGATGCTGCTACACTAGAACCCCCGTCTTCTGCTAAAATTACTTTTCAGTGTAAACACACAAGTGCCCTTTCTAACCATGTTTTGAATAACGAAGATTTGGTAGAAGACCTCTCTCAACCAAACGCAGAAACAAGACCTGAACTTTCAGTCCATTCTCTTACAAAAGAAAGCACTTACTCAGCAAAGTACCCAACTCCATTCAGCAATAGTACCCATGCAGAAAACTCTCACAAAGAGAGTAACAAGAAAGATACTCTCTCCGTTCCTTCATGTGAAAATAATATTTTTGAGTATGAAGATGACATTTCATCAGTGAGCAGACAGATACCTAGTAGGAAGTATACTAGCATCAGAAAGGCTGAAAAGGATGTCTCTTTTATGCATGTGGGTCGCCACATTGGTGACAGCATGTTAAATAAAAACTTATTTAACTTTTCTGATTTGAGCCACTCCAGCCACTCCAAAGGTAAAATGTCCTCTGAAGTAAATGAAAAATCCAACAGTGCAAGTATAAATAGTTTTTTTCCAGCAACAGTTACAGAAAATTGTGAATTGGTGTCGTGTTCAGGAGGCAGTCGAACTGTGGTACATTCACTTGAAAATAACACTGATGAAGGTGGCCTTAATAAGCTTAAAATTAGGTATGAAGAATTTCAGGAGCATAAGGCAGAAAAGCCAAGCCTCAGTCAACAAGCAGCACATTATATGTTCTTTCCTAGTGTTGTTCTTTCTAATTGTCTCAGTCGACCACAGAAGTTAGCTCCTGTGACATATAAATTACAGCAAGGCAACAAACAGTCCAGGTTGAAGCTGAATAAAAAGAAACATAGTTTTATCAATCATCAGGAGCCTGCAAGTGTAAATGATGTTGCATCAGTGAAAGAAAGCTGCTATACACAAGGTAATGCTTGTAGTAACATTCCTGATAAGGATAGTGCTTTACCTAGTGACTTAGTTCAAGTTCCTCTTGAGGATTTTGAAAACAAAATGCCTACAAGTACTGCTAATTATACTGACTGTCAATTTGCAGATGGATCTCTTGAATCTGAGCAGGCATTTGGATTATGTGGGAATAAATATACGCTCCGAACTAAACGGAAGGTAAATTATGAGACTGAAGACAGTGAATCAAGCTTTGTCGCACACAACTCCAAAATTAATCTACCTCAACCAATAGAAAGCGTTGAAAGTTTGGATGGGTCTCAGAAGTCTCGAAAGCGTAGAAAACTTTCTAAAAAACTGCCACCTGTTATTATTAAATATATTATCATCAATAGATTTAGAGGGAGAAAAAATATGCTTGTTAAACTAGGGAAAGTAGATTCTAGTGAGGAAAGAGTAATACTCACAGAGGAAAAGATGAACTTATATAAAAAGCTTGCACCTTTAAAGGACTTTTGGCCAAAAGTTCCTGACTCTCCTGCAACCAAATATCCTATTTATCCACTAACACCAAAGAAAAGTCACAAAAGGAAAGCAAAACATAAGTCAACCAAGAAAAAAGCTGGAAAACCACAAAAAACAGGTAGTAAAAGTATTAAAAGAACTTTATCATTCAGAAAAAGGGCTCATACAATTCTTTCTCCTCCTTCGCCATCCTACAATGCTGAAGCTGAAGACTGTGACTATAACTATAGTGATGTTATGTCTAAGTTAGGTTTTCTTTCTGAGAGAAGCACAAGCCCAGTAAACACAACTCCACCTCGCTGCTGGTCTCCCACTGATCCAAAAGCAGAAGAAATTTTGACCAGCCTGGACAGAGAAGCTTTATTTAGTAGGGGGTCCAATATGTACAACAGCAAGACTGTTAATTCTAATGCAGGAAAAAACAGTCGAGCAAAAACTCAGGTTAAGAAATGTAAAAAGAAGTTTGCTAGCCCCACCGTGTCTAACAAGAAAAAGAAAAAGATTAATCAGGCTGATAAAACAGCAGATGATGGAAAGAAGAAACCTAGAGCAAAACAAAGACAAAAAACAGTTGAAAAAGCATCCTCAAGAAAGCGTGTTGTATTTAAAGATGAAAAAGGAAATACTCGCTCTACTGCAGAAGTAAAATTTGTGCTGAAACGTCAAGATCTGCCTGAGATTTCTTACAACTCTGTCAACTCGCAGCCACTTCATAACCGGAAAGACAGTCCTCTTCCTGGCTATTCAGCAAGATGTCTATCAGCAGGATGTCTACCATCAGCACAGCTCCCTTCATCATCTGATGCACAAGGTAATTCATCAGGCTGTTTTCATTCACTGATGGAAATTGATAAGCCTGTAGATGCACAGTGTTTACCTGCTCCACGAGAAGACCCTCATTCATCTCTTGCATCTACTCCTGTGGCGTCTGGAAGGGAAGTACCAAAAATGAGCTCTCAAAGGCCCAGGACTCAAAGTGCTATATTTAGAATGAAGGATTCTACTCTCATTCAAAACATATTTGATCCATCTAAACACTCAACTCGGGTAACACAGAATGCATGCATCTCTAAAGATAAGATTTCTACAAAAGCGGAAGAGATAAAAAATTTGCAAAACAGATACTTACCACCAGCTGGGAAACTAAATGAAGCTCGTGACTCTTTGGACACAGCAAAGATGGATCAGTTACATGGCACGAACTATTTGCATTGTAAAGACAATAATCAACAGCAGATTTTTTGTTTACCAGAAGCATCCAAGCATTCTGATCCTTGTTCTTCTATTCTTAAGTCATCTGAGGAAAGCCCTGGGCCACTTCAGTTGCCCAAGAACTGTTTTGTAACGTCTTTGAAGAGTCCAGTGAAACAGTTAAATTGGGATCAAAACCAGAGAGGATTTATTTTGGATATGTCACATGTTAAACCTGAAACACTAAAACAAAGGTCTCTGCCAGAAACGACCATGCAACCAAAACCTATCACTCAGTATAAAAACAGGTCTATAATGGCCCCATCAGCATTCAGTGAAGGACAGTCTGGCCTAGCTGTTTTGAAAGAGTTGCTCCAGAAGAGACAGCAGAAAGCACAGAATGCAAGCATTACACAGGAACCATCACCGGCTAAAACACAACTGAGCAGGAATATACCCTGCCCTCTTGAACAAAATAAAGCAATAAAGAGGTCACGGTCAGTCACATCGCCAAGAAAATCTCGTGCTCCCAGGAATACAAAACCTAAAGAAAAAACAGCAAAACTTTCAAAAATGGAGTCCTTAAGCCAGCAGATCACTAGTCGCATTGATCAGTCTGTGTCTGGTGACAGCCCCATTTTTTTTTCAGACCCTGGTTTTGAAAGCTGCTACTCGCTTGAAGACAGCTTGTCTCCAGACCACAATTACAATTTTGATATTAATACTATAGGGCAAACAGGATTTTGCAGCTTTTATTCTGCAAGCCAGTTTGTCCCAGCAGATCAAAATTTGCCTCAGAAATTCTTGAGTGATGCAGTTCAAGATCTTAGTTCTGGGCAAACAACAGAAAATGACTTTCTGTGTCATAATGATAAAAAGTCGGAGGAAGAAAAGCAACATTCTTCAAGCACAAGTAAGTGGATAAGGTCTGGTTCCCTGAGCCCTGAGCTTTTTGAGAAAACCTCACTGGATAATAATGAGAACCACTGCCATAGCCAATGGAGGAAAGATGTTCATCCTTCAACTTCTAGATCTAGTTCTGTCAATACCTCTTGTACACAAGAGACTGAGGTCTGTTTAAATGAAAAAATCAAGTTGACTAGAAATACAGTAAATAAAGAGAGATTTCTTAATCTTCCTCAGCCAACCAGCTCAGAGTGGATTCAAAGCCACATTAGAAAAGAAACCACTTTTGAACCATGTCAACCACTTGATTCAGTTAATACCTCTTTTACATCCATATTGTCTTCTCCTGATGGTGAACTTATAGATGCACCTTCTGAGGATTTAGAATTATATGTCTCAAGAAACAATGAGACATTAACTCCAACTCCAGATAGTTCACCAAGATCAACCAGTTCTCCCTCACAATCAAAGAATGGAAGTTTTACACCTCGTACTGCTCACATCCTTAAGCCTCTCATGTCGCCACCCAGTCGTGAAGAAATCATGGCAACTTTGGTGGATCATGATCTCGCAGAAACAATTTATCAGGAACCTTTTTGCAGCAATCCTTCAGATGCTCCAGAAAAGCCAAGGTACTGTGTTAAATGCATTTCTGTCTACATATGCTTGTGACTATATTAAATTTAATTTCTTCCTGTAAACAATTTTATGCTGTGATGTGGCACAGATGCATGAAAGATCCCATCTGATATACATACATTTGAAGTTGAAAATTACTGTACTTCACGTGCAAATACCTATTTTCATTCATGACACTTTTTTTTATTGCTTGGTATTATTGTAGTAAGTGGGAATGTGCCTGCTTGGTTTGTAAAAGAAAGATACTCTCCACAGAAATTGCATAGTGAGAAAACTAGTTAGTAGGTCTCTGCTTGTATATCGTCTTGAGGACTGCCTGCAGTGCAGTTCAGAGCAAAACAATAATTCAAACTATTTTCTTAACAGGGAGATTGGAGGACGGCTTCTCACAGTGGAAACTAGGCTTCCAAATGACCTGCTTGAGTTTGAGGGGGACTTCTCATTAGAAGGTCTACGACTCTGGAAGACTGCGTTTTCAGCAATGACAGAAAGTCCTAGACCGGGATCTCCTCCCCGTTATGGTCACTCTACTGTTAATAAAAGAGAAAATAATAGCCATAAAACTAGTGAAGACAAAAAAATAGTCATAATGCCATGCAAGTGTGCTCCAAGCCAACAGCAAGTTCAGATATGGCTTCATGCCAAAGAAGAGTATGAACATTTCAAGAAATTGCCTAAGAATCATCCTGCTGAGATGGAAAAGGCAGCTGAGAATTTCAGCTCTGAAGTACTGTTTGAAGAGAAATCTATAGAAGTAGTAAAAGCAGCTAAAGATTTAAATTTATCTAGCCTGGAAGATGAAAGACCTATTGTGCCTACAAAGAATTCTCCTGCTTCTGTGGCAGAAACTACAGAAACACAAACCAATGAAACCTGTGATAAGTCTATAAGCACTATAGGAACTTCTGTAAATAGTAAAAATGACATAGACTCTAGTAAAACTGTATCTGAAAGCAAGACACTTATTACTTCAACATTAGAACACGATAAGGAGGAGGAGGACGAAGATTATTATGTCAATTACAGTTCACCAGATTCTCCAGTACTTCCTCCCTGGCAGCAAGTAGCATCTCCAGATCCCAAGCAGTCCAATTTAGAAGACACAGAGTGGAAAAGTCAGGATATTATTTTGTCTTCTGTGGAAGGAAATGATGTAGTACCTGTTGTAAGTGCACAAAATTCTCCATCCACCCAAGAGGCTGTTAGGACATCCTTTGACACATCTCCATTTCCAATTAATGAAGATCCTGGAAATTCTGAATCCCTTTGCCTACATAGTACACCCATTGTACAGCGAAAAAATCAAGATGGAGTACCTGAAGTTCTTGGTTTTACTCCTTTATCCACAGGTAAATTCATTAAGTGATTCTAATGATACACAAAAATATTTTCTGAATATGATAACATATTATATTTCTTTGGACATAATGAGAAAATAATTACATCTCCACAAAAATATATTTAAAACTAGTTTTGGAAAGGAAGAGGCCTGTGTATTATTGTTAAACTAACTATTGAATTATGAAAAAAGTCTAGAAGCAGAAAACCCTTTTGCTTCCTGATGGTCTCTAGCATCTGAACTCTGAAGTGCTGGTTAAAAACTTAATTTAAAAGTACATCTTATTTTGGGGATTTTGAAATCTTGTTGTTTATTACTGGTATTTTTCCAAACGTAATCTCAACATGGACTGTAAATAACATTGCAATGTTCAAGATGATAATCATGTGAGGTTTGGTAACCTACTGGCCTTGTACTATACATTCCTAAATGTCCATAAATACCAAATTGTTACAGTTGTGCTTTGAATTGGACAGAGAATAAAGTTGTATTTGGTATGTATGTAATATTTGTTTATACAGTTAACCAAATGCCTCTGGTTGTTTCCAGCATGTTGTTTAATGTATAGGCAGTATTACTGAGGCTAAACAGTTTTGCACTCATCTATGTTTACAGAACCAAAAGCCCAGAAACTGAGCCACAAGAGGGGAAATAATACTGATGGTCTTCGAAGAGTACTTCTAACCACACAAATGAAGGTAAATTAAGATTTTATGTACAGATGTATTTTTATTATGCCACATGTACACATTTCCATTCTCTTCTGTGTTACTGTTTTTTTTCTTTTGATGTTAAGATATTGAAAATACATTGTAAATGGTAGGGTGCAATTGCTGTAGAATCAGTGTACACTCCAAGTTAGGAAGAAGAAATCAGTTTAATTTACAGGGGGGATAAAAAGTTAGGTATTGAGAATATGTTTTATGTTTCAGGGTAGTGAGACACTAATGAAACACTAAAGACACACCATGTAAGGATGTTGTTTTGCTCTTTTAGTTACAACATCCTTTTTAAGTTCTGTTGTGATTTCCCCTTTATATGTGTGTGCGTGTGTGTACACAAAGATGTGTATATTTATGTGTCTGTGTGTGTTATTAGTTGTCAGACAATGTTCTAAGCATTTTCTGAAAACAATGTAGGCAGTGAATGGCACTGGTATGCTGACAGAGTAGAAAGGGAACGGATTTCATAAAATGGTCAGACTTGCATGTTTTCCCTAAATGGTGTTTCTGCTCCCCATGTTGGAAACAGAACCATGCGTTAGGTGCATTACCGAAATGACCGGTAGTTTTTTCTTTTGTTCTCAATATACTGGTATTCACCCTGTTCAGTTGGATACTTAAGTGTACCTTTACTTCAGTGTCTTAAAAAGTTGTGACTGAAACAGGTTTTTGATGAATTGTTGCTCAAGAGAGAATAGAGATTTTGTTGGTTCCCCTGTCCTCAGGCTTCGAAGAAAGCCAATATGTGTGGTTTTGGGCGGTTTTGTGTGTGGGTTTCTTTTTTTAAAGTATTTCAAACTGCCTCTTGCTTTACTATGAAGTTTCATTAAAGTAATTCCTAAAAGGCAGAAAGACACAACTGTTGTTTCCCTGTTGAAAAATGACATGAGGAGATAGTGAAAGCTTTTTTTAGTAATTGTAGTGTAGCATTTGCATTTTCGTTGATAAATTTGTATTTGATATTGTATATGAATTTAGCAACCTGTAGTTTTTTCAGTATTATACTGTGCTTTTTTGTTTGTTTGTTTCCCCACCCCCAAGAATCAATTTGCTGCCCTCGGCGCTCCAAAGAAAGAGACTTCTCAGATTGAAGGACCATCTTTAAATAACACTTACGGTTTTAAAGTCAGTGTGGAAAACCTGCAGGAAGCAAAATCTTTACATGAGGTAACTTACTGCTACATGTTACTTTATAAAATTATAGTTTATCAGACTGGTTTTATAATGGCAGGATTTAAAAATCTTTTCCTCCGTGGTCCCTGCCTGACTTAACATTAATCAGTGTGTGATGCCTGCAGCTTTAAATAGTTGCTCTACTAGTTTCAGCTTGATCTCCAAGCGCCTTTATTTAATAGTATTAAACTAAATTTCACAGTATTTTTGTTGAGAAGGTGGTAAATCTTCCTTTAAAAAATAAGGGAAAGATCAGAAGGAAGAAATAGTAAATTTTGTATAAAAACATCACTGGAAAAACTAGTTGACCATTCAGCTAGTTCAAGAAAAAAGGCATCTGGCATCATTCAGTCAGGCCCTCCTACATGTTACCTTCTGAACCTGTTGGCCAGTTTCTACTGCATTTGACAAAATGGTAGATGTCTCAAAGAGTGTCTACATATTTCGTGTAGATCAGTGGCTGGTCTGGGAAGAGAGATCAAAGTTTGTGCTGGAGAAAGGGATGCAATATGAATACTGTGAAACTGCTGTGTTTGGCTACTAACTGGCCAGCCAGCATGTGTGTGCTCCCAGACAGTCACCACATCCATGGCTTGGAATTAGCTGTTGACCAATGTACAGATGACATGGGCACACAGAAATTTTATGTGCCAAGTAGATGAGATAGGAGAGCCAACCACAAACTAATGATTTTGCAGGAAATGGAGATAGAGCTTGATAGTAAAATTTCATTGCAGTTATGGCTATAGTGATTTAGGATGCAAATCTAGAGGAAATCATGCTGAAACAGTATTAAATACTACAGTATTTATCGTAGAGTCAAAAACGTACAATATATACGGATTAGAATTTTCTAAATGCAAACCATTCTGCAAAAAGCTGTAACAACATGATGTGGAAGTTCATTAATGCAAATGAATGGAAAGTTAGGTATTCTCCATACCTTTGTGTAAGTGACTTAGTCTTCATGCTTGTTTGCATGTCTTGTGTGAGAGAGGGAAAGGAAAATAAAGACCAACAGTGGTTCTGTGTTCTTGATAAGTCTGGAAACTTAATTCAGGTTAATATGAAAAGCTGTTTGAAAACCTTACAGGAATTTACAGTTGTTGAAGGTTGAGCATTTCTTTTTGTTTCTATTTTCTGCATTTTGGTAGAAGATAGTACTCAGACACAAATACTGAATTTTAATAATTAAGTATAAAAAATTTACTAAGTGATTAATCTTTTTTTTTGTAAGATAATGCTTTTTGCAAAAAAGTGAGATCCGGAGATGCATGTTTAATCCCTTCTATTAATTTTCAGGTGTGACCTGTTAGTTACAATATAATATGACCACATAAATGTCTGCAATGAGTTCGTTTGCACTAATAATCTCATCTTAATTTTTTTTAAAGCAAGCTACAAAACTTACTAACTTATTATATTTATTTGTTGTTAGGTCCAACACCTTACCCTCATCAGTATGGAATTACATGCTCGAACCAGACGAGATTTGGAACCAGACCCGGAGTTTGATCCGATCTGTGCTTTATTCTATTGCATCTCATCAGACACAGCACTGCCAAATACTGATAGAAAAGAAATCACTGGTGCTATAGTGATTGATAGAGACAGGACATTCTCAAGCCAAGGTTCCTATTTCTTTTTCTGAACATATTTTAAAAAAATGCTTATTTCATAGTAATCAAACAGTAGCAAGCAAAATATAATCGAGTATCTATATTACTATTTAGCTCATTTAATTTTGTCTTGTTGACTGTTGGATGAATGGCCGTTTTAAACATAGAGTTTTCCTGCTTATATCTTCCAAAGAACTATTGCATGGGCTGTAAACCACAAATAACATATGCATGTGCAAAATATCTGTTTTGCGTATTTGTGGACAAGCTCCTGCAGTGTTCTGAAAGTATAAAGAGGAAAACCTGCCTTTAGTTTCCTACTCAAGTTGCTGGATAGCTACAAGTAGAAAATGTTAAAAGCAAGACAGTATGTTTTATATTTTACTTAAGGGTTATTTTTGTGGTTTTATCTGATCCTTTTAGGATCTAAACGGGGGCCCTTATTCTATTGTACCTTTTTGGCTTTGTTTAGACCAGTGATACTCAACCTGTGGCTCTAGAGCCGGATGTGGCTCTTCATGGCCCTACAGGCGGCTCTCGCAATGTAGGCGTCTGATCGGCGCTCCACTCTATCAGGCAGCGCGGGGAGCACTGAGCAAATGGACCAGCAGTGTGGGAGTCGCTGAAGTTCCCCCTCCCATAGGGGGAAAGAAAAGGAGCTGCTGGGATCCCCCCACAGGTAAGAGTAGAGATCACCTCCCACCCAGCAGCCATGGGGCAGAATGGGGAAAAACTTGCCCTTTTGCCCCTTCCACCCCTCCACCCCACTCCTTCCTAGCAGCCAGAAGGGGTTGAAGACAGAATGCTGCTGGGAGAGAGGATGCTGATGTGTCATGTCGTGATGTATCAATATGTGATGATGTTGAGGCAGCATCATCACACATTGAAGTGTCATGATGGGAAAAAAAAAATCACACTGGTGATACTTGATTTTTATGGTGCTCTACAACTCCATTTAATAAAGAAGTGGCTCTCCAGCTGTTAAAGGTTGAGTACCACTGGTTTAGGCTAGTAAAAACACACACACAAAAAAAAAGCAAAACAAAAAAAGCAAAAAAAAAAAAAAGTGCTCACACTTTCAGGGTTTCTTTGGCATTGTGAATGCGTATTAAACCACAAAATACTGTCTAAAGTTTAAGCGTGGACAAAAACCTACCAAAAATTTAGCATTAAGGCAACAGCTCCTTCTTTTACCAGTTTATTTTTCAAAATATTGTAGATAATATATCATATTAAGCTAAGTTGTTCTTATTCTCAGTGACGTTTATTCTGGTATTATATGCTTGTTACTATCTTCTAAAAAATTATCTCCATTACCTTACTAAGTAAGATTTTTCCACAGTATAGCCACTATGGCTCCCTAGGTGTGTGCCACTGATAAATTATGAAGAAAAATCTCTCTGTAAAGAGGTCCAGTAATATTTTGAGAAACCGAAGGTTCTGATCTGTTTCTGTTAGTGAAATAAAGTGGTATGTTTAAATGTTATTGTGTCATTCCTTGCTTTAATTGATGTGTGTTGTCAGTATTTTCTTGGTTAGGACTTTCCGAGTTCCCTGTGGAGTTACTTGACATTGAGATACAACTTTTTTTTTTTCCTTTTTGTACTATTCTTGCTTTGTAAGTTACAGTACTCATTTTAACATTTATTTCTGAAAGCACACTTTTAATTTTCAAGATTTTAAGAATGTGTCAAAGTAGAATGCCTTTTAAAAACTCCAGATTCTTGCCTTAATCAGCGATATAGCTATCTGCTGCATAGAGAAAATGAAGAGACAGAGTATGTGTTGCGTATTATTTATGTAAAGATGACTCTTCTATACAGAAGGCAAATGCTGAGTTCGGGCATGCATACGAATTTAGCTATTATCCACATATTATCAATGTAGACACTCTTAATGTGCACTAAGTGAGCAGTTGCTCATGTTTTTCCATTTCTATTAGTAACTTAGCATTGGTTTTTAAGAAGTGCACTGAAAAAAGAACTATACTATGTTATGTAGCATTTTCATTCTTCAAAGCATTTTGCAAAGTGCTACTCTAAGCCAGTAAATAAAATAACATATTTTGCATTAAAACAATGTGTGAGTTTTCATGTGGTCCTTTAATATTTCTTACTCAAAAATAACTTTCTAATGGCTGGGCTCTTGTATGTAAAATGGTGAAATTTCTCTTGAATCAAATTTATTTACAGCTGAGAATTTGTGCAAAAGTACCACTATGGTAGAATTTTACAAAGTGAAAAGAACAAATTTTTCCACCCAAGAGGAACAAAATAAGTCCATGGAATTGTGATAATAATTAGTGTAGGTCGTATTCAGCTGTATGTTTTCTTCTAAAGCAATGTTGTTGACTGCAGTCATGTAATTCCTTCTGAATTGTAATGATTTTTATTTTTTTTACTTTATTTTCTAGGGAGCAGAGACCAAGCCCCCTTGCTCACAAGATCTGGACTTACAGGACTAGAAGTCAGTTACGCTGCTGATGAAAGAACTCTTTTCCAGGAAGTAGTGAATATTGTAAAAAGGTAGCATATCTGTACGTTCTGCTTTTATTTTTCAGGCTTCGTACAGCAGATTTAGTTCCTTCAATCCTTGCCAGTCTCTCAAACAGTTTTTTGTTGTTGTTTCCCTCAAAGGCTTATTTCTAGAGTGGACAAGCATGGTGGTCTTTCGAATAAAAATACTTTTTGCTTTTCCTTTTCTCTGGCAGCAAGAACGTTCAGATCCTCTTAAGCAGCTGAGTTACAGTCTTGAAACTAATCAGCCATATCAGTAATCTTCTTTAACACACAACATTTGCTGTTAATCCCAGAGTTTGTTACACACCTCTGTCTGAAACTCTCAGTAGATATTAACAGTGCTGAAAGCTATAGAAAATCCCTCAGATGGGAAGAATTTTTCTAGGGACTCTGAGGCAAGACAGAAAAAAACCTACATGATACTGAAACTGCTATGGACCGATTAAAATAACCGGTAGCTGAAAAATCAGTTTCCTTCATTAGTTTTGTCTTCTCTGAATGGGAATCCCCTGCTCCATCAGACTTGGAAAACTGCTGGTTTTCCTCATCTCCGCCAAGGCTGGGAAGCCTGTTTGGTAGACCTCTCGGCTGGTGAGTAGGTGGAAGCACAGATGTCTCTCCAGGCCCTACTTTCAGAGGTGCAAAGCTGTAAAATTGCAAGGAAAAATAAACAGATTTAAACTATGAGTCACCCTGCTGGAATAGAGGCACAAGAGAAAAATGTGTACTAGGCAGAGTACATTTGCAATTCTTTCTCTCTCCAACCAGAAAACCTCTGATGAGAAAGACATTGACCAACCCCATGAAGCCAGAATACAAAAAGAGTTGCTGAATGCAACCAACACAGGGTGGGTCCTGACAGAGCAGCAGATCCCTGTTCAGAGAAGACAAAATTCAGGTAAGGAACGTAATTTTATTTTTCTCTTTCTTGGAAATCTAGTGCTCCATCAAACTTAGGAAAATTACTGAGAACGAGAAGCTGCCAATAAATGAAGAATTCTCCACCAGTTGTGTGGAATTTTAAAAAGTGACAGTACATAAAGACTATGAGGGAGAGAACTCAGCAATTAGAATAAGTATTTATCACTAAAGAATAAAAGTTGTCTACGTCTGTACATATTGAAGGCACTACGGAATAAAAAAAAAGCATGCCATTTTTGCAGTACTTCAAGATGGAATGTACCAATCACCAGGCTGCTGACTGAGAAATCTCTTCATAAGAGATCTTCTCTTTCAACACTGTGCTAGCATGCCTTTTTGACTCAACAACTTTATCTTCAAAAATTGAGTTAGTTAACTCGTATTCCTGGAAGATAAAAGATTTGATCTATTAATGGAGAGGCAGACTGCTGTCATCATCTTAGTCTGCATCTCTCCCCTCTCCATGCAATATCACCTAAGGAATCAGAGTTCTGCTGAACTCTCAACAAATATGTTTTTAAAACTTGGACCGCATCTACAATTTGCTGCTCTTTGCCCCCTTTATTTTCTGTAGCCTAGGAGAAAGAGAATAAGAGATTTTGCTGGAGCAAATGTTTTGTATTTCTTAAGCACAAAACAAATGTCTAGGCCCAGAGTAGTTTTAACTGAAGGAAAAAGTCTGGTAAAACTACTTGATGAAAAAGTAGTGGACTGCAAAAATCTTGCACAGTGGAAATGAGCAAGCAAGCAGCTTTAATGAAAACTTTCAGCATGAGGAATTATTTTTTAAACAATCTTCTGTTGCTGTTTTTAGTGTTGTTTTTTTCCAGCACAAGCTAGGTACTCTAATTGTTCTGGTAGGTGCACTTAATAGTAGGTCTGATAGGTTAGAGAAAGAAAACAATCAGACCATGTTTAAGAAGCATTACCACTTGGGGTTCATGGACCAAAACTCAAAATCACCTTAATTTACCAGCGGAGGACCATATCAGTATCATATACCGATTTTATGCATCAGGCTAGAGGATAATAGGTTCTTGTGACCAAATAGCATGCCCAGCATGACTGCAACTTGCTTTTGGTTCATGTTGTTCTCTGGCTGTTGGAGAGAAGATTTGGAAGAGTGAAATTCCAGATTCCTGGCACAATGAATGACATAATATCTATTCAATCTTGATTGTCAATACCAGGAACAGACTGTCATGTGGTGCACTGAACTAGAGGGTACCTCAGCTGTGGGAGGAATTGTCTTACGCAGTCCAGTTGAAGAATTCGAGTTCCCATTTCTACTCATTCTCGTAATACTTGGCCTAATTCTTGCTCTTATTTCATATACGTGAAATCGTGGAACATACTCATTTGTTTCAAGTTCCAGCCTTCTACTTCTCTGTTTAAGAGAAGACCTTTTGTTTTGATTCTGTTCTGGTTATTGAAAATAAGAAATTGTCAATAGATGTAAACTCTGGAAGAGCATTCTTGGCCACTGTTCCCAGCACACAGATGAAGGAAAGGTGATTCCTGGGAAATGTGTCACTTCCTGCAGTCATCAGTCTCTTATAGTCTCTTTATCCATCAGAAATCTGCAAGCTTTTTGTCTTAGAACAAATGAGCCAAAGTATCTAACGCAGATAGTCTTTATAATGTGCTGGTTGATATTGAGGGACAGAGATGCTGAAGCAGAGAGTGATAAATTAGTGAAGTTGTAGTGCTTGCTGGGGTTTTATTCTTGGGCTGCACCACTAGCGTTTTGTCACTGAAGAGTGTTTCCCAAATTTAACTTTTTATAGCAGAGCTAAGGTTACTCTGCTATGTGTTCACTGAAGATGAGTATTGCTCCAGAAAGTTCACTGGAATTGATGAGATGAAGTTGGATTCAGTTAAACTTTCACTGTGAAGTTGTTCAGCATGTGCTAGATCTGAATGACCACAGTAAGATTAGCATGTGTTTCCACCTAGATGTCCGTAAATACCAGGTTAGATGTTCTTCTGTGAATTTAGTAGATGATGTCTCTGATTAACTCAGGGCAGTTGGCAAATGAAAATAGGTCATCGTGAGGTCAGTATACCAGAAGATGACCTAGTTGTTTCTCTGTAATTGTGATCTGTGATTTCATCTATGCTAGCAGACTTGTCCAAATATTGAGAGGAATAATCACCTTTATTTCTAGGAGATTATTACTGAGAGTGAAATGAGAGTATTTACAAGTACCAAAATCTGTATAGAGAGAGCTAAAAGAAAGCACATCATTGTAAAGGGAGTTGGAGAATTCCTTTTCATTCCAAAAGGTATTGAAATACTGAGCTGCTTGAGAATTGAGAGGCGGGGAACGGTTTAAAAGGAAGAGACATAGAGGTGAGTTTGGAGGAGGCAGGGAAGAATAAACAACATGGATTTGCAACAAAGAAAAGCATAATCAAAGTGGTTCTTGGTACCCTGACAACCATCTTGGAGTTTGAGAGGAAGCTTCACCTACATAGGTCCAATTTTCCCTTCTTCGGTAAGCTATACTTGGGCTGTAAAAAAAAAAAAAACCACCCCACCACCAAAAACGACTTCATCTCAAAACTGGCATAAAGCATCTGAGGAACAGCGTCCTTCCCATCCTGTGCAGCCAGTGTGGATGATCTACAAGCACAGAGAGTCAAGTTGTAGGCTCTTTGGAGTTGTCATAGAAGAAATTAATTTTTTTTTTCTTGAGATGGAGCCTGTACATATATTGCTGTCCTAAAGGATTCTACCATGCTGCCTAAACAGCTTTCTTGAATAGACCCTCTCTTTATCATAAGGTGTCAGCTGCAATGAGTTGGGAGAAAAATTGGAAGAATCTATCTGCTTGAAAAAGTAAAACAGAACCACTTCTCTGAACCTAAAGGCAGAAAAAAGAGTAAACACATTGACATCGTTCCATAAACCAGTCAGTACAAAACACAGGAAAGCTGTCTGTTTGAGGAGGAGGCGGAAAGGAATGCTACAAGAATGGTTGTCTTGGATATTTAAAAAACAAGGGAAAAGTAGAGATGTCCAAGCCTGATGGACTGATGGAGCAGTGGATTGCCATGAAAGAGAAATTAAATGTCTGGGCCTCTCCTACACTTTTAAGGCAAATTGTGCCATTCTTCTGTAAGCACAGATACTACCAGATAGCAGAAAAGGGCTGATCCTGCAGGCATGAGAGGAGCAAAATTGGGGAATTTGTGTTGAATGCAGAGTCCCCATCTCTCTGACACACAGAGGATGTGGAAACAGGATGGGCTTGAAAAAAATAGTAGTAGATTCACTGCTACTTGAGAATCACCAGGCCCTTATGGCTCTTTGTCCCCATCGAAATAGTTTCTGATAAAAGTACAAAAACAGAGTAGGTTGTAAGTTTTGTCTTAAAGATTTTGGGGATAAAACGTTTGTAATTATTTGCAATTTTTAACATTTAAGTATTTTGTTTAATGTTTTTCTCATAAAGTATGGTGCTAATCAATCTTTTGTATTGGATACAGTCATTATATTTGTTCTTATGTAAGTGCTCTAGCAACATTTTGTTTTTAAAATAGAGGTGTGTTAACCTAACCTTCTTTTTCCAGGGCAGTATCATCTTCTGTCGCGTTTTCCTGTAGAAATCTTTACTTAATGTCCTTATCAACGTCATGGATTTGTGTTGTCCAAAGCAAACTGGAAAAATGTTTTCCGAGTTTTCAGTTATGTATTTGAGTCACCAAGTATTCTGCTGCCATGCATGATTACTGCTTTTGTCTGTATCACAGGTCTGGCCTAATTTTTTTTCCCCCCCTTTTTCTTTTCATTTTAGCTGGAAGAAAAATAGCAGTCAGGAGAACCAGACACATAATAGAAGGGAAAGCATAGCTGGGACCTTTAGTGTTCATTCACAAAATTATCAAATGAGACAGAGGAAGAGATGGCATAACAGCACATACGACTTAGCTAGAAAGGAAAATAATCGCATTTCTTCTCTCTGCAGTATGTATGAGTTGAATGCTAATGCTGCTGTTCTTAAATCCTGCCAGTATAAATGCCACTTTTCATCTTTGCAGAGAGACTGGCAACGGCATGCAAAGCAGTATCAGTGCCCATACTTTTAACAAAAAGAGCACTATGTTGGCAGGCACACCTCTTCTTATTCCTGTTGTGTTAGTCCTAGCCAGCAGCTTTCAAATATCAGTATTACAACTTAGTAGTTTCTTTCTCCTGGTCTCATTACAATTTATTTTAATAAAACAGCTTAAACTGATGATGAAGACCAACTGGATAGTATAGTGTAAAAATTGTGAGAAGGGAGGATGAAAAATATAAAACTTGTCCTCTCCTTAGCTCACAGCCTGTCATCTTTGTGGGATACATCACACAGGGAAAGGGGAGAGAGACAGACAGACTTCAGCTGAGCTCCCATGAGCTAAACCTTGGGTTTACCTGTTCATTTTCCCATTTGGAATAATGTCATCTTTTAGCTCCAGGCATCTCTTCTTCTCTAATAGCAAAATGAATACTACAGGAGGTCTCAACTAATGACACAGTGGTCCGTTGGTACAGCTAGTACATGGAATTGGGCTTTAAGGAGAAGGCGCTTCTGCTGCATAAATTGAGACCCGAGTTGTTCAGCAAGGAAATAAGAAGGAAGAAACAGCAGTGCCTCATGTTAGATGCAAGAAATCTGATAACTCTGTTAAACCTGTTATATAAAGTAGACCTTATGCATACTGTAGTGCAGGAGTTTGCAGTTTCAAGTGTTCAGTAGAAAGGAATTCTACTTGAATATAATCTTACTTTGTTTTTTTCCTTCAAAGATAATTCAAAGATACACTTAACCAATAATTATTTTGATTGTAAAGTTAAGGAAATAGTTAAGCATCCATAAATTTGCTAATACTAATTATGGTCCTTTGTGCATATACATTGTGAATGCATACAGATATACATACAAAATACATAGATGTGTAACTTACTGCAGTATCTGAGCAGTTGCTAGTAGTGTGTTTTATTGTTTTTCATGCTTTCAGAAGGATACTGCTGGGATACAAGTTTTAAATATGGGAAACTAAGGGACTATGTTTACAGGGAATTTACAGTAGGGTTTGAATTCACCATTTACTAGCTACTCTACCTTGATTTTCCATGTAGATAGCTTTATATGAGAGTTATCTGGTGGAAACTTAGGCATCTACATTTCATTGCCTATGTCTTAAGTAGCTACCCTCATCACCATGTATGTTAAATAGAAAGAACAGGATCTCATTCTGCAAGAGGTAGCTGAAATATAAGGAATAGTTCACCCAAAGAAGCATTTTTTCTTCAGTGACAATAAAGAGACCAGCTTGGACAACTTGAGATGCCAAAATTAGTTGAAATGAGACCCTGCCCTTAATGCATGTGCAGTGTCTGCTTGGGAAGGAAAAGCAGAGTAAGTAATGCGTTGTAAAGTGATACCCTGTTGACTCAGTAATATGCCATTATAGGCAATCTCTAATGGCCTATACAAGCAATACTGAGTTCAAAACTAGCATGCTGATTTTTTTGTTTTTATTCGTTGATTGATAAACTTTGAATCTACATGTGAGTTTACATAAAACTGTGTTAAAATATGTGATGTTTAAGTTGCATACAATTTATTTATGTGAGAAAACGCATGTATCTGAAAACATCATAAACTAAAGTGGTTTTATGTCTTGTCCCATAAAACATCTTCCCATCTGAAGGATACTAGAGCAACTATTCTTGATATTATATGTAGATAGTTTACAGAGGTCATTTTATTCATTAGCTTAAAAGAGAATAGTAAGATGAGTAACTCAAGAATTGATGAAATCTTGTATTAAGTTGCAATACAAATAGAGGCATTTGCAGTAGTAATGTAATAGCCCACTAAAATTTGGTTAAGTAGAAAGTGGGGGAAGTAATGCACTACTTGGGCAAGGAAAAACCCAGAGCAATGGTCCTTCATCATAAGTAGTAGCTGGTAATATAGTTATGGCAATTTGCTGCTTACAAACAGTATGCTTGTTTCTGTTCAGAAGAGGCTTAAAAGAGCAAGCAAATTCCTGACATAACGAATACTGTTTTATGTACCACATAGGCACTTCTTCACAAGTTTCTCATTCCGGTTTGCATCTATCATGGAACACATCTGCATAACGTCTTGCCCTATTCTACAAGTATTTTCCATTTTGAATTATGTGAAACCAGTTTTCAAATATGAACATAAATGACTACTTCCTTCATTTTAAATAGTCCAGTAGTGTTTTGCAGTATGCTAGAACCAGGATAGTTTAGCTGCAAGAATTAATGTGAAAATATGTTAACTTTTTATGACTGTAAAAACCATTACATAATTCCTCTTTATTTCAAAGCTTAGATGGAGCTATTCATAATTTTGGAACCTCAATTGGCAATCATTGTATGTTGTGCAGAGCAGCAAGTGGTCATAACTCTTTTTGACACTGATTCTGCTGCTGGAAGGAACTGCTGGCTGGTTTCATTCATTTGTCCATAAATTGTTCCAAGTAGCTTTGGGTTTGTACCACTGGTAGAATAGGCTTCCAAAATGAGTAAATTTACTATTTCCATTCCTGATGATCTTTTCCTGACTCCAAAAACAAAGAATCATTCATTTGACATTAACAGCAGATAGCAAAATACCCTCCAAATGCAAAGTGCTAGTTCTTTTACTTTTTCTGTAATGCTAGAAATTAAAAACTTCAGAATATTCTGCTTTAGCCAAAAATTGTATCAAAACCATTCCTTCACAGGTAGAAGTAGGTGGTGAAATGGTTTTTTGCAATTTTTGCTGGCTGGTGCAAAAGCCCAAATTGTAATAAAGAAATAGCCATGCTGAGTAAGAAGATTAACATACTTCTCCCTTTATTTTTCACAAAAAGTTAGTGTCCATGTCACAAGTCTGGTGAATCTCTTTTCTGGAGCTATTCTTAGAGTAGTTAGTTACTTCAAAGTGAGTTGTCATCTGCCTTTGGCTGGGACACACAAGGAAAGAAGACACTTCCATGATAAAGTCTGAAGCTTCATTTATAATGTCTGTGACACAATTGTAACTTAGGATTTTGGGGAACTGTATTCTCCTATATCCAAGAGTCAGGAAATGTTGGCATTTTTTGATGCATGTAAGGATGCAAAAAGTACAGAGATCCTGTTCATAAGCCAAGGCCCCTGCTTACTTCTCCCATAAACTGAGGTCTACAAGCCTGCATCCTGTTGTGGGGTTGGGCATAGACTGTGGTACAGGAGCCTAAGCCTGTCGTCCAGTCCTCTACCTCCCCATGTGCTGTAAAAGATGAGCTGGTGGGGAAGATGACCCAGGGCTGAACAGGGAGCTTTTGCTGGGACTCAGGAAAAAAAGGCAAGTTTTATCACCTCTGGAAGAAGGGGCAGGCAACTCAAGAAGAGTACAAGGATCTCATTAGGTCATGCAGAGAGAAAATTAGAAAGGCGAAAGCCCAGCTAGAACTCAGTCTGGCCACGGTCATAAGGGATAACAAAAAACGTTTTTACAAATACATTAACAACAAAAAGAGAGGCAAGGAGGATCTCCATCCCTTATTGAATGTGGGGGGGAACATTGTCAGCAAGGATGAGGAAAAGGCTGAGGTACTTAATGCCTTCTTTGCCTCAGTCTTTAATAGTCAGATCAGTTATCCTCAGGATATCCAGCCCCCTGAGATGGAAGATGGGGATGGAGAACAGAATAAACTCCCCATAATCCAGGAGGAAGCAGTTAAGGACCTGCTATGCCACCCAGACACTCACAAGTCTATGGGGCCTGTTGGGATCCACCCGAGAGTACTGAGAGAGCTGGCGGAGGAGCTTGCCAAGCCCCTCTCCATCATTTATCAGCAGTCCTGGTTAAC
>NW_010554187.1:5705-36243 GCF_000687285.1 Phaethon lepturus | reverse complement strand
CATGTGCAGGACAACCAAGGGATCAGGCCCAGCCAGCATGGGTTCATGAAAGGCAGGTCCTGCTTGACCAACCTGATCTCCTTCTATGAGCAGGTGATCGGCCTAGTGGATGAGGGAAAGACTGTGGACGTTGTCTACCTGGACTTTAGTAAAGCCTTTGGCAGTGTCTCCCACAGCATTCTCCTGGAGAAACTTGTGGGTCAGACAGGTGTACTCTTCGCTGGATAAAAAACTGGCTGGATGGCCAAGCCCAGAGAGTGGTGGTGTTAAATCCAGTTGGCGGTCGGTCACAAGCAGCATTCCCCGGGGCTCGGTTTTGTGGCCCATTTTGTTTAATGTCTTTATCAATGATCTGGATGAGGGTATCAAGTGCTCCTTCAGTAAGTTTGCAGACGACACCAAGTTGGGTGGGAGTGTTGATCTGCTGGAGGGTAGGAGGGCTCTGCAGAGGGATCTGGACAGGCTGGATCAGTAGGCTGAGGTCAGTTGTATGAGGTTTAACAAGGCCAAGTGCTGGGTCCTGCACTTCAGTTATAACAACCTCATGCAACGCTACAGGCTTAGGGAGGAGTGGCTGGAGAGCTGCCTGGTGGAAGAGGACCTGGGGGTGCTGGTTGACAGCCAGCTGAACATGAGCCGGCAGTGTGCCCAGGTGGCCAAGAAGGTCAAGAGCATCCTGGCCTGCATCAGAAATAGTGTGGCCAGCAGGAGTAGGGAAGTGATTGTGCCCCTGTACTCGGCACTGGTGAGGCTGCACTTGAACTGTGTTCAGTTTTGGGCGCCTCACTACAAGAAGGATGTTGAGGTGCTGGAGCGTGTCCAGAGAAGGGCAGTGAAGCTGGTGAGGGGTCTGGAGAACAAGTCTTATGAGGAGCAGCTGAGGGAACTGGGATTTTTTTACTCTGGAGAAGAGGTGCCTCAGGGGAGATCTTACTGCTCTGTTCAACTACCTGAAAAGAGGTTGTAGTGAGGTGGGTGTTGGTCTCTTCTCCCAAGTAGCTAGCGATAGAACGAGAGGAAGTGGCTTCAACAAGTAGCTAGCGATAGAACAAGAGGAAATGGCTTCAACTTGTGCCAGGGGAGGTTTATACTAGATATTAGGAAAAATGTATTTACTGAAAAAGTAGTCAAACATTGGAACGGGTTGCCCAGGGAAATGGTGGAGTCACCATCACTGGAAGTGTTTAAAAAACATGTAGATGTGGCACTTTGGGACATGGTTTAGTGGACATGGTGATGTTGGGTTGATGGTTGGACTTGATGATCTTAAAGGTCTTTTCCAACCTTAATGATTTTATGATTCTATGATTCTCCTGACAGCTGCCCTTTTTGTCATTCAGTTGGGTTGAATGCTGCCTGCTGGAACTCAAAACTCCTTGACTGAGCTGCGTTGAAAGAAGCAGCTGTTCTTCCCCAGGAAGCTTCCTTTCTTTTTTTGCTATAAAAATAACACATATCTGATGTTACTTTGGCTAGTCTCTTTCTGCCCAGCCCACAAAAGTCATTCTTAGGCACTTCAGCAAGTGACCAGATCATCACTTCTGGTTTTAACAGTGCCTACTCAAAAGGTAGGTGGTACAGGCTCCTCCGAGCTAACTCCTACCTGTGCTTTGACTTTGAAGCCACCTTGTTTATCCTTCTGTCTAGTCAACTCTTCCCTGAGCCTGATTGGAAGATGGGCTGTGACTGTGTTAGAAGACAACTCTTTGTCATACCTGAGCCAGTCAGATTTTTCCACCCAGCGTGAGATACAGCATAAAATGAGTTTTCCTTGTGTATCTTCTAGAAAGAAGGTTATCTGAAAAGAAGAGGTATTTAAATAGAACTGGTAGATATAGTTGCTTTTCTCCATGCTTCAGTTTTGACAGCTCTCACTCAACTGCGAATAGTAAATTACCCAATAAAGAGTCACCATTTAGGACCAGAAATGTCCTCTGACTACTGTAAGCTGCACTGCAGTCTGTGTGACACGTTGTTATTTGCAAAACATTCAAGTAGCCTAGTAGCAAATTCTGTGCTGTTTCATAAAGGAAAATAATACAACAAAGTTTGAGGACAGGACTATATTGCATTGCAAATCTATCTTGTGCTGGTAGACAGGTTTCAGTTTATGCTCAATACAACCTAATTCCATCAATAAAACTTGATTAGAGCTAGATTTTGTTCTTTATTTGTAAAGACAAGTAATAGAAGTATGTTTTAAAAAAAAAGTCCCAATGAAAATATTCCTTCTAAAGATTTTTTCAGTTGAATGTTACTGAAAATCCTAAAAGATTGTTTTAATTACTGTCTCCTAGTCTGGATGCTGCTTTCATAGAAACTCATTGTGACTGCTGCTTTTTGAAACTCAACATGATTAGAATGAAATCCTGTTTATACTCTGTTCATGGAAAATATTTTTTTGAATAAGATGAAGTTCATTTTCCTTTTCCCCCCTGTTTAGATATGACCCAGACATTTTGTTAGGCTATGAAGTCCAGATGCATTCCTGGGGGTATCTCTTACAGAGGGCTGCTGCACAAAATGTTGATTTATGCCAGATGATTTCTCGTGTGCCAGGTAAGTTATTGTATAGGGTTTCAGTTCAATTCCAATAGAAACAAGTTGAAATCCGTGCATAAATTAAAAAAAATAGAAGCAGAGTATTTTTTCAGATGTACCTCTTTTTTTGTTGTTGCTGTTGTGTCGTTATAGGTATAATCACACACAAAAAAATGAAATACCAGTGAAATTCTGGTTTTCAATGCTTTCTGAATTCTTAAATTGCTTGTGTATTCCACTTCTGGGTGTGTCCTGTATCCATGAACCTAGAATAATTTTCAGTAGTCGTGTGTGTTAAGTTTTCAGTTCTTGGAGGTGCTTCTGCTACCAAACCTTCTCTTGCTTTTCCTTGGCTTCATATGTGTGTGTCATTCAGGGTACCTACCATAATCATTATTCGCAGTTTCTCTGGCTGGAATATGAGGACATAAGATGGTCCTGAGCAGTACTTGTCCTGTTCAGTAGCTCTGTAATAAAATCCTTGCTTTCAGTAGCCATTCTTGTACTGTGGGCAAACTTTACTGGGTCAAGTGCTGATGCATTCAGAAAAAGATCTGTTTGGGTGTTTTTTTCTTGAAAACCTGGGGAAAGTTATCCAGGAGAGTGTCTATACTTAGCCAATCAATAGAAGCTGTCATTCTGAAAAATGCGGTTAGTGAACAGATAAATAAATGTGTTGCACCTGAGAAGAGTTAAAATTACTTTGTAAAATTAAAAACTGTCTCAAAAAATTTTTGTAGCTCTTTGCAGTCATCAAGAAGATGTGGATGAGTGAGATATGATTTTAAAAATCAGAACAATTGAAAAAACTGCTTTCGTCAGGGCTTTTGCCAAAGATCTGTACAGAAACTAAATAGCCATGAAATAATTGCTTTCCTGTGATTGTCCTGTTAAAAACTTGATCCTGTTACTCTGTAATGGCTGAAAAAGCAAATGAAATTTTAGGAATTATGGAGCAAGGAAAATATAAAACTATGAATGTAAATGTAAAAACCTGTAGTGTGCTTGCACCTGAAATACTGTGGTTCTAGCCTCTCTATAACCTTTCCCCCATCAAAATGGATGTAGGAGAGCTGGTGAAGATGAGAAGGGTAATCCAAATGTGTCTAGTAATTTAGTAAGTTAGGATTCCAGAAGAGACAAAACTGGGTAAGGAAGATAAAAGCCTGTGAGATCTTGTGGGATATAAAGGGAAATATGGATTGGTTGTTCATGGTCTTTTCCAATGCAAGAACCAGAAATCATCAAATGAAGTTAGCAAATGGCAGCTACAGAATAGGAGTTGATTTTTCATGCCTGGTTTGTTGAACTGTTGAGTTCTTTGCCACAAGATAGTACCAATGCTTAAAGTGTATGTTGCTTTAAGAAAAAATAAATTATTGGGAGAAAAATCCATTGGGGACTATTATATATGTGACAATAATGTGCAGCCCATGAAGCTGCTGAAGAGTTCTAGAGAGATTATCAGTAGCTGCTTCCCCTGTTCTTGAAGCATCTGCTTTTGGGTACTTGATAGAACATGATACCGGGCTAGCTGCATCTTTGAGCTTACCCAGCATAGCAGTAGCATCTTTTATGTTGGCATCCTGTGTGCCTGGCCAGGAGAACATGTTTTAAAAGAGCTACATTCACACACTCCTCCCTTGAGGTTTGAATATTTATGCACTCTTTTGATCCCTGCAAAATCTTTTTATGTTTTTGATACCTGTGACCTGTTTAGAAAAAGTCTGAGTTAGAGACCTACTAGGTTCAGGAAAGCGTAACAACAAATTTGCATCTTCAGTTGAAAGTTGTTGGCAACTGGACCTTGCTGAATATTTAAATACTTCATATATGAAAACAGGAAGACATGCCAGTTGAAATATTAATTGGCCATCAAATGTCACAAGTTTCCTGCTTCAACACAAGTGTCAAATTTGTTCTTCAGGAATAATAACTGATTGTGTGAACCTTGTTATTAAATTCCCTTGATGGCTCAAATTGAGACGATACACTGGCTGCAATAATAATGCCTCTGGGTACAGTCTTAAGAGGTATTGAATGATGTTCAGAAATCTTTTTAGCCCTTACGTGTCAAGATTTGCAATGTATTTGGTAAAAGCAATGGTAAGTGTTGCAGTCTTAAACCTCTAAAGATCACAAAGGGTTACTGCTCTACTGTAGGGTATGACTGAACAGTTTGGGACAGGTAACTAATTCATCTCTGCTTTTGTTCTCAAAGGCTGAGTCACAGCTCCTGTCTTGCAGGACAACTATGTCTACCCCGTAGTTGATGCAGAATCAACAGTTACATCAGCAAAGCTCTTGATAGTATCCATCTTTGTGACCTAAGCTGTTGCTCAAGTTACTGGAATTGGGGTACACATGCAGAGTTCCTCAAAGAAGAAAGGTTACTTCTCTGGAAACTGTATGCTTCTTAGCGGTGATGTCTGTGTATTTCACAGTTGGGCTTCCTTCCCTACAACTATGAAGTCCCACACAACACTGGTTCAGTTCTAGTGAAGGAAATCGGGGTTCTAGCCCTTAACATCTTTGGACATAAAGTTCGAGCGAGCATACAGGATATAGGCATGATGTCCACAGCACTGGTGTTCATAGTACAGATGTTCTTGTGGCAGGTGGTAGATGCACACCCAGAAGTGGAATACATAACACTTAAAATGTTTCTAGGAACTAGTGTAATTGTAAGGTAAGTAATTATTCTTTTTTGACTGAACAGCGGGAGAAAGATAAGGAAATGTTCACACTTGATGAGCTCCTCCCAAAAAATGTCATGCCATAAGTGTGGGCTTACATGCATGACCATAAACGTACAAGTGTTGTGTTCTCCGTTGCTTTGTGACCTCCTTGTCCATGGTTTTGACCCCATCTATGTTCCTCTTGCTGTTCCAACCCCTATGCTTCATATTTCCCTCCCTTCTTCACATGCTGTATTTTCAGAACAGGAAGTACTCCTTGAAGCAGTATGCTCCTCTTTCCTTCTATTGAAATAAAGATGGAAGGTACTTTTCCTTCCCTTTCCTGTGATTTCAACTTAACAAAAAGAAAGCTGGACTTCTCTCTGGTTTTGCTTTATTGGCTGAGTCTGGTGCTGCCTCTGCCATTTACAAGTGAACTATTCATAAGTCATTAGGACACACCACAAGAGAAGTGAGTACTGTGCCTGTGCGTAGTGGCATTTTTTGTGTGTGCACTGTGGCCTCCTGTTTCCTCCTTTGCATCACAGCTCAGAGTTAGGGAGTGGGTAGCAGAGGATGAGAGGAGACTTCTCTTTATTTCATCTGACGCACTTGAAAGATAGGAAGAATGTCCAGTTCTGCTTCTTAACAACTCTGTTTCCAAAGAGGCTTACGTGGTTCTGGTAATATATTCCCCCACCAGTTGTAGAGCACTGGAGGTTTTTGTAATTTTGCAATGTTCGTCACATGCAGAGTCTCTTGTTCTTCAGGGTAGTGGGTCTCTTGTGACCGCAGGATACTTAGTCACCTGTCTTTACCATCAAGACATGAAGCAAACTTAAGAAACATAGGGACTCTCCTAAACAAGTCAGAACCAGGATGACACTGCGGAAAGTAAAACTAACTGATAGTTTCTACTTCCAATTAAAATAAAATTGGGGGAGGGAATATAAGTTCCTCACTTTTGCAGGAGGTCCAGCATGGGGAAATGAAGAAAAGCAGAAGAAAAAATGGGGAGTTTTTTTCCAATCCAAATATGAAAAGAGAAATTGCTTTTTTTCCTCTTTAAAAATCTGAAACAATAAAGAGGTTAAAAAGACGGTATGCATTTTGATAAAGTGTATGATAGGTCTGCTAAATTTTGTCAAGGCTCTGATTTATTGATAAGGTCAGTAAATGACAAATAGGTTTTTTTTAACTATATTTTGATTGATACTGTACACATTTGAAAGGTCAACATATGAAGTTAATCTGTATTAGATTGTTTCAGAGCAGTTCTGCAGAGTTTCAGGCAATTTTTACTTCTGTCTTCAAGGGTAAATGTGTTTCATGGCTGGCTGAGGAACTAATTGCTCAGTTCTGATCATTACTGCAAAGCATTGTGTATCCACACTTCTATATGCTCTGTCCAAAATGTTCTGCTTTTTATTAGTAGGCTACTGTACAGGGATATCTGATAAACAAGTAGTGCCAGGGTACACAACCAACAGTTGAAAAACGGGTATGGATTTAGAACTGTGGGAAAATTGGCTCAAAGTGCTTTCCCTTCTGTTTAAACTAATAAGAAAGAACGAGACTCAAGCAGCAAATAATACAATGTGTTTTCATAGTGAATTTTAAACTGTGTTTACATAGATGTTTTTTAAAATGTACAACTCGAGGGAAAAAAATACCAAAACTGTAGCCTTAGGTTCACAGAAAAAAAGACAGTTTCAAGACAACTGTACCAAAAAGACTGTCTTCTCTTGTGTTGTAGTATTTCAAAGCATGAAAAAAACCCCAAGGATGGCAAAAGAGGGTATCTTTCCTGTACCGTAGTCACCGCTGTCTTACAGAAAGATTCAGAGTGCTACTTTCGCCTCTGCGTTTGTTCCTTCCTATTTCCTTCTCTCTCCTTTTTGTGCTATCCAGAACTCATGTCTACCTGCTCCCACTGCGGTGGCTTTGTTTTTACTGTATGAAAGGCGCTGAGTTTTCCTCCCATGACCTATTTCCAACTGTGGAAGATCATTACAAGTTAAAGCCTTGAGTTATAAACTCTTTAGGGCAGAAATAACTTTTTTTTTTTTTTTAATGTTGTGCACTGAAGTGCATGCAGACAGCTCACAAGTAACATTTAGCATTGCTTAACCAATATTTTCATTATGGACGCCATTTCAATGAAACTGAGGTAAGAGTTATCTTCAGAGGGATGTATAAAAGCAGAAAAACCTGGAGGAGTTTTATTTAGAGATTGTGTGGAAGACTGGTAAATAAATAATCTTGTGGAATTAGTAACAGGCTTTATGAATTCTTATTTTTCTAGAGAGCTTAAATTGGAAGAGGGATAGCTTGATATGGTCTTGATATCCTATAACTTGTCTAAATATATTCTCTTTTAATGTCTTTAGATGAAAAGAAAGAGAACAGATTTGCAGCTGAGCTGGATGAATATGGGTCAGATACAATGAGTGAAATAAATATTGTTGGGCGAATTATCTTAAATATTTGGAGAATGATGAGAAATGAGGTAAAGTTTTTAAAAGGCTAATGTATTTGACTTACTGGGTTTTTTTAATTATTGTAGACTTTGAAAATTTCATGTAACTTATGTAACTTCTTATTCTTTATTTGTACACCTGTCTGCCACTTTGTGAGAATGGATTTTACATATCAGTAAAATGTAAAATACTGAAGCCCTTATTTTTCAGTAATATTTCTTAATCATACTCCTTTTCACTTCTTTGTGGGTTTTGAGAACAAGTTACCTGTTTTAGCAATTTGTCTAGTATCTAAATTAAACACTTGAACTTACTTTAAGCTGTCAGACTTTATCATTGTTTTGCTGTTTATGACCTTACATTTAATATTCAAATGGTTCAGTCTTTACAAATCTTGTTCTACCAAATCCATACCTGATCTTTGTAATCTACTTAATTCTGTATATTCTTTTTAACTGATGAGGGATATTCTTTCCTGACTTGTAAATAGTTAGGGACTTCTAAGTATAAAATTTTACCTTTTTAACAAAGAATACTAATAAAAAGTTAATAAATTTGGTTGTTACAGTTCTTAAAAAGTAGAGATTTCTTTGACTATGAAAGGCATCATGCATGTTAACACATCCTCTGTGTTTTTCTAGGTGAATCTAATGAATTACACTTTTGAAAACGTGGGCTTTCATGTTCTTCATCAACGTTTTCCTTTATTTACTTTCCGAGTTCTGTCTGATTGGTTTGATAATAAGGCAGATGTCCACAGGTAATAATCCATTTTCTTCATTCTCTTTAAGGCCAGGTTCTTAATATTGGATAGGTATAAGCTAAAGTCAGCACAGGAAGAAATAATCAATTTAGCTCCTGTACTAGAACAATCTATATGCAGCAACGTGAGCTTATTTACTCTGTTGTTCTGTTGTGTTCTGTTGTGTAGTTATACACCTCAATATTTCATCTTTGTGTATTTTTCTGTTTAAAGTACACAAAAACAAAACAGTTTTTCAGTTACAGTTTCAACATACCTGAATAGATGTACTATTTTGAAGTTCTACAAGGTCTTTATTCTGTATATACTATATACAGAAGGACTTCTAATGAACCGTCAGGTTTCTGTTTTACTTCACAGTGCATGTCAACCAAGTTAGGCTTGAAAATAGTACAAAACTGTGTGTAAGATGTTAAGAGAGTAACTATAGCTGCTTAAAAGTACCTTTATATATATATGTGTCACACTGGGTTTCACTCTTCCTTGGAGTGATTTGGTATTGTATGATATGGACAATTCACAAAACTGAATACTGATCTGAGTGTCATTCATGGCATACATAAAATTTGTGTAAAAGTTAAATACTTTCTTAGGTAGAAACTTCGTTTAGTGCTGAAATTGTAAATTAATGTTCAACTGAGATAGGTATTCTTAATACAGAAGGATCTTTCCACAAAAGTCCACTCAGTTAAAAAAAAACATGTATACTTACGAAGAGAAGCTCGAGTTTCTGTTTCAGTAATCCTTCAGGGCAGTGAGGAGAACAGGATATAGTATGTCATTGAGATATGCCTTAACAGTAGTTTGCTGTAACACATTCTGTGTATATCTTTAAAGTATGTAAGTGTATGTCTATGTGCACTACATTTTTGAAAGAGCTGTATGAAAATGTGCTAGGGGTAATTTTATTTGCTGGGTTTTAACAAGCTATCGTAAAAATACATTTTTCTTAGTAGAAAGAGCAGTGCTCTCCTGTTTATAACGAGGTGTTCACTTTCACAGATGGAAAATGGTTGATCATTATGTTAGCCGGGTCCGTGGGAATCTCCAGTTGTTAGACAAACTGGATTTGATTGACAGAACAAGTGAAATGGCGAGACTTTTTGGCATTCAATTCTTACATGTATTAACAAGAGGCTCCCAGGTAAGATTTATTTTTTAGTTTTCCTTACAACTTCACAGAAGCAAAAGAGTCTTTACAAAATGTTTTAGTTCTTCAGTATCTTTTCAGTCAGTATATGTGTTTTCATAAGGTCACAGAAGACTGTTTTGCATAACATGAAATTGAAATGTAAAGAAAGGCAGTTCAAAAGCAGTAATAATAGATTGAATGGTTAGCCTCAGAGACTAAAAATAGCTGTGAAAAATAGAGTGCTCCAAATGTAATCACACCAGTGAGTCTCTTCTACTGACCTTGGGAGCACTGTTTTCCCTTGGAATTGGTATTTTTCACACTTAGATGAGTCTGAAAATGAATGCTTTTTAAAACATTAAGAAATATAATTGAGCATGTTTTACAAAGATGAGATTATTTTCTTCCAGGGCAGACAAAGCTGCATCGAGTGTATTCTAAGTGACATTTCCTGTGAAGCAGACCTTTGTGTGAGATTTGGTGATAAGACCAGAAGGGCTCTGGCTTTAAGTACATGTGTCATGCAAGATGTCTGTGGTTCTGTTATTTTGTTACTAGCAGCAGAGGGAAAGGGAGTAGGACAGAGTAAGATTTACACTACTGTTTGAGACCCCAGCAGTTCGCCAGTAATACCAAAGGCTTTCCTTGCCCAGGTTCTGAGAGACAAGGCTAACTAGGCTGTTTTCACGGCTCCACGTGAGCCCTGAACAGCACCTGAAATGAGAGACAACTACTCTCTCTCAGATGTGTCTGCTCTTCTGTTATCATCTGTCTTTCTTACCATAACTCTTCTTTTCCACCATCTTTCTGCTTTCTGTTTTTATGGACATTTAGCTGAGCTGACCAGAACTATGGTGGTGTTCAATAGATGCTTGCCAGTTTAGCTCCCTGATCTGGTTTGCCATTTTATCAGAAAAGCACCGTTGTTAGAGCAAAGGAAGAAAAATGCGCAGTTAGGGATGGGGAGGGTGGGACTGGCATACTGCCAGTGTAGATACGCTTAAGCTGTCATGATTGCAGCCTGCAAAGACTGTTCTGCCTATCATTTTCTCAGATGGCTGTGAGTGGGAGTGAGCAGCAGAAACTTGCTGCGTTTTCTATCCTGACTGTTCTTTTCTCTTTCCTTCTGTGCACGTATGTTTGGTTTCCATTGAAACTTTCTAGATGACAAAAATGGCAGGCAATTCACAGTCACCTCAGAAAACTTTTTTTTTTTTTTCACTTGGAAGAATCATCACTACCTTTTAGGAAGATATTCCTTTTCCCTTTAGCTGAAAAAGACGTTGAAATGGAATAGTACTAAGAACAGATTTCAGATATTTTAAGTTATTTTTCACATATTTTTGTATCTCTTACTAAGTTTTACAAGACCTTTTTTTAAAGGTGATTTTTTTTCCTTTATTTTATTTGGCTATCTTGGATATTCCATAGTAGACTAAAGGAATCTTAACAGGAATCTAATAGACATACAGATTATTAGTCAGATGATTGAAGAGCTTGCTGAAAGCTAGGAAGAAAAAAAAAACCTAGCTCTTGCCAGATCCAGTCCCTGACCACCTCATCACACATCTGATCTCAACACTGGACACAAATCAGTGTGCAATTTAATGCACGACAGCAGCGGCTTATGCCGCTGCAGAGCTACACTTTCAAACCCCAACCTGTTTGTAAACTGGCAGGGTCCTGTTAAAGCTGTTGGTTCTATAGGTTCATATATAATATCAAAGTTAAAGAAATTATCCATAATCCACTCAGTACAATGATTGAATATGTAGTGCATCAGGCAGAGGGCTTTTGGATAGTGATTTAGTTGCTTACAAAGCCCAGGGTCTTAGGATTATATAGGACTGTTCTGTGATATTTTGGGATTTTCAGTCCTTTGCCACCCACGTATGTAGTTTTCAGCTATTTTGTTTTTTTACTGTGAATGGACACAGTGAATACTTGGCTGTTAGTGCTCTTAAAGCATTGAATAATACATAAATAGATAGGACTGGTTTTTCCTCATGTTGTTGCCTCCACATATGACATTTTATGATGTCTCCAACAAGGTGAAAGTTCTTAAACTTTTTGTTACTTTATGCTTTCTGTACTACTTGTGGCATAATCCAGGAGAAAGCAGAGCACCCAGTGCAAAGCAGCAGATTTTTGAAACGGGATGACTTAGGTTCTTTGCTTGGTTCTCTTGCTGCCAAGTACATTCTAGTTCCTTCTCATGGTCAAAAGGTTGGAGGCACAATTATTAACTTACACAACTTCCATGTCATTTCTCTGTTTTCCCAAATGTTGAAATAAAATAGCTGTGCAGATTCCTATGGAAAATGGTCATCAACTGCATTTTATACTTTGTTTTCTTCAGTGTTCTGCAGTTCTAATAAAAACACAGTTTAGCTAAATGGTCATTCACTGACTGTAGCATGGCCAGCTATATATTGTTGCAGCCTGTTGGATGTTTATTTTTTAAACCGGAGCTGGATGTTTATTTTTTCCATAGATAAAAATTAGAAGTACTTCATTTTCAATGACTAGGGCTAAAAGATGAGGAAACACATGGAGGAGTTCCACTATATGTGATAGAAAATACATATTAAAAGTAAGACTGTGGCTATTTATTTTGGAAAACTAGTTGTCCATACTTTAAACTCAGGAAATGTAAGTGCATATTTACACAGTCTTAATACCCTCGTGTTTATTCTGCATTTTTTGAAGTGACAATGATTATATCCAAACTGTTTTGCAGTATCGTGTGGAGTCTATGATGCTGCGTGTTGCAAAGCCAATGAATTATATTCCTGTGACACCCAGCGTCCAGCAGCGAGCTCAAATGAAAGCCCTGCAATGTGTTCCCTTAATAATGGAGCCAGAATCCCGCTTCTACAGCAATGCAGTTCTTGTACTAGATTTCCAGTCGTTATATCCTTCTATTGTGATAGCATACAACTACTGTTTTTCAACCTGCCTGGGACATGTTGAAAACTTAGGAAAGTAAGTTGTTGTTCTTTTCTCACAAACTTTGCTTCCGTAGAGACCTCAGCATCTTTTCTAAGGTACTGAGAACCTTGGTTGTCATTGGAAACAATGGGCGTGTATGAATAGCACCATTTTCTGATAGACAATAAAGATGATAAAGATCTACCGTGTGGGTGTGTGCGTGTGTGTGTATACACACACACACATACACACATCAGTATGTATTTTTAATTAAATACAGAATTAGACTCCATTCTGTTAAAAAAAAAAAATTTAACTCTGTATGTGTATATGTGTGCACCTGTTCCATTATTGTGGTGGTGCTAGTTTTTAATACTGCTTCAGAAGAAGTTAAAATGTTATATAAATCCACTACCTGTATTCAGAACTGGACTGGTGTTATTCTGCTGTATGTTAATAAATTGCTGTTTTTCTCTTTTAGCAATTGTAGTTCAGTCTGGCCTTAACTACTCAAAATGGAAAGATACAATGAGTTATTCTGTGTAGCATCTCTTACTGAGCTTAATTCTGTTAACTGGAAAAATGTAATTACCTCTATAAAGCATTATTTGGAAGAAGGGGAAGGTGTCACCTTCAGGTTTTCAAGTTTCTGATTTGAAATTCTGAATTTGTAGGAAGAACATGCATGCAATGTGTTACTTGGTAAACATGCACGGTTTCCATAGGGAATTACATAGGTATGAGTACATGCCTCCACTAACTCAGCATTTGGAAATAATGCATTAGTGCAGAACAGAATTGATGAATTATGCATGTGTTGGAATTTAGCCATTTATTACTACTTTATTCCTAGAGCCTTTTGCATGAAGCTAAGAAATTGTAAATGACAGTATGTTTCTTTATACCTGAGATTATAATTTTGATTCTGTCCCTGCTGGCATTACCAGCATTTTAATGTGAGTTGATGCTTTTGCTTGATCAGGCTGTGAAAGAATGAATGGTCTTCATATTTTGTTTTTTTCTTTATTAGATATGATGCATTCAAATTTGGCTGTACATCTCTCAGAGTACCTCCTGACTTACTTTACCAGATTAGGCATGATATCACAGTGTCACCCAGTGGAGTAGCTTTTGTCAAGGTAATGATATTAGTGCTCTGTGACAGGCACTTTCACTTCCTTTGGGCTGACTAGCTTAAGATCAAATTGATGCTGTAGTTTATATTTTGCTGCATTAAGAGCAGACAGAAGGGGGGAGGTCCAGGCTCTCATTTCCCAGTGTTTTTTGATATTTTTCAGAGTGCTGAACTTCTGGCAGTTCAGGAAATAAAATGTCATCTTTGTGCTTTCATTTATACTGAAGGCTTATTTCATCTGTAATTAAACTGTATTTTACTTGTGCAGTTTGGGGATCAAAGAGTAATTATCTGTGTGTAACACTTCATTCTTCTGCCTGTATAGCAGAATGCTTGCCTAGAAAAAGAGTCATCATTCAGGAGATGAAACTCCCTGACTTGCTTTCTATTGTTCTCATTTTATGTTATGTGTACTGCTGTCTGATTTGCAATGAATTAATAAATATGGCCTGGAGCTCTTACAAATAATTAGCCACCCACTAGCATACATACACTTAATGTAAAACAAAAACTTTAAGTAAAGAATATTTGCAGAATTTTTAAACGAATAGTATTTCTTTAGCATTTAACATTTTGAGAATTAACAGTTAAATATGGAAGTACCATTTTAGTTAAGATTATGTAAACACTGCATTAGCAGGGCTGATGAAAACAAAGAACAAAAAGCTATTTACGTTAGGTTGCTTGTAATGTTTGTGGGAAGACCCAAGCTGTTGGTGCCTAGGTCATCTTGGTAATTAATTTGTCTTCTTAACAGTGATTATCTAACGGTTCTGGGTTTTGCTTTCACTGCTAACTGTTTAGGTTGGGCTTTTTAACATAATTTTTTTTTCTTTGTTCCCTTTATGGCAGCCTTCAGTAAGAAAGGGTGTGCTGCCAAGAATGCTAGAAGAAATCTTGAAGACTAGGATAATGGTGAAACAGTCAATGAAGGCTTATAAGCATGACAAGGCTGTAACTCGAATGCTTGAAGCTCGTCAGTTGGGTCTTAAATTTATAGCTAATTTTACATTTGGTTATACTGCTGCTAATTTTTCTGGAAGAATGCCATGCACTGAGGTAAGGGTTGCAGATAAAAATGAAAAACTGTGGAAAAGACACTATTAATAAAGTATAGTCAGATAACACAGTATTATTATTTGAAACACATTTAATCTAAATATCTTTATAAAAGCTGCTTTTATTTGTAGTACTGAAAATCAGTAACTTAGAATTTATTTGTGATTTTTTTTTAAAGTCTTATTTTACTTCTTCCCATAAAAGAGCATGTGGAGTTGGCATTTGTGTAGAACTCTCTCCAAAGGTAGACTGGATTACAGTTCTAATAGTGGAAATAAAATTAAACATTGTAGCTCTTTCATAGTTTTCATGAAAGGGAGAATCAGCAGAATCCAAAAACTAGAAAAAATGATCCTAAGTGATCTTGTCTTGCTCCATATGCTTTTAATATGCCTAAAGAAGTTTAAACCAAGTTTGTCTCTATTTTAATTCTTAATAATTTTGGATTACTCTTCATTTAATTCTTGCTAATTTGGAGTAATGTAAGTGACCTTTTTATTTATTATATGCATTTAAACCATGAAATAAAATACATTGTCTCAATATAGTTATTTTCATGGACAGATCAAGCAAGGTTAGACTATGCTTACCAAGAGCTAGTACTGGGTTTAGCAGTAGAATAAAGTTTTTCAATTTATTTTTAACTTTGCAGGTTGGGGATAGCATTGTCCACAAAGCCAGAGAAACATTGGAGCGTGCTATAAAACTGGTGAACGATACAAAAAAATGGGGAGCTCATGTTGTATATGGTGATACTGACAGGTAATTAATGGTCTGCTTCTTACGGTGTTTTAAAATTGTTCTAATCTTTCATAGATATATCTTTCTTTTGTCTCAAAAAGGGGAATTTATGATACTGAAAAGAGTATGTGGACCCTCTTTGGGGTGTTACTGTCTTGCAGAATATGCAAAGTGAATAATATTTGTTTTCTTGAAATTTCTTTTAGCACTCTTAGAAAGCATTTTGAGGGTTTCCTTTCTTTTGAAAATTACGTGGAACAGAAAGAGGGGAAAAATCATATTTTTTTCAGGTGTGAATTAATGTAAGTCTTATTTATAGAATGAGGTTTTTTGTGCCTTTTTCTGATGCCGTTTTTATTTTGGAAAATAGAGTATTTATAATATAGTAGGCTTTGCGTGTTGATACTTGGAGGAAGGCACTATTTTAAGCTTCAAAAGTGGATACAATTCAGAAGCAGCCACCAAAGCATACAAAGATATGATTAGGCTGTCTGAAATATAAGTATCTCTCCTTTCTCAGTCAATCTTTCATCTAAATAATAGCCTTGCTCTAGGCGTATCCATCTCTGGTGCTACACTTGGGTAATTTTTCAACCATGGGAAACAAAGCTTGTCTGGCTGTCCTTCCTTAATAGCTTGGGAATCCAATGGCTGATTTCAGCCAGATTTGATGAAAGACTTGAAATTTCAAAGACACTAAATTCATAGTAGCTTCACCAAAAAAAAAAAAAAAAAAGAGTTGGAGAAAGGAAGTAAAATCATATTGCTGCCTGTAGTGGAAGAAAAAGGGCGTACCCAGAGCTCTTTACAGTTCTCTCCTGGGAACTGAACTTTTACAGTGCCTGTGAGCAATCACCTTCCTTGCCTCACCAGAGCGTCACAGCATTCGTCGTGCCTTTGGCACTCATACTGGATCTCATACTGAACACTGAAGTTTCTCAGGTTTATGGCTTTTCTAGCTGAAGGAAGGGAACAGAATTGATAACAACATCCTTGACTTGCCACCAGGAAACTATAGCTTACAAGTTTCAGGAACCATGTTGAACAGATTTATGCTTATTTCCTACGTCTCATCTCTTGTAGCATGTTTGTACTCTTGAAAGGAGCCACAAAGGAGCAGTCTTTTAAGATTGGTCAAGAAATTGCTGAAGCTGTAACAGCAACAAACCCCAAACCTGTTAAACTGAAGTTTGAAAAGGTAAAAGGAAGATATTTTGCTTCAAGCATGTTGGGTGAAAACGTTGTTATCCTAAAAAAAATAAGTAAAGATAAAAGAGTTTTCTGGACATCAACGTAGCATGATATACAACAGTCAAATAGTTGTGTGCTGTACTGTTTCATATACATATAAAATGAAAAATCCTAACAGTCCATTCAGTAGGCTTTTGGAAGAATTATTAATGACAATAAGCTTTTTATGGAAGAGCAAGGCAATGTGATACTAATTTGGTGGAAGTCTATCGTTGAAAAGTCATTAGCAATCAGTTCAGGTGCTCTAGATATTTTCAAAGTACATACCTAACTCAACGGGTTCAGTCAAATTTGGAAGCAAATTGCCATTTTTCATGGAAAATACAGTAGAAAAATATTAGCAAGGAAAGTCAGGATAGCTGTGGATGGCACAGCAACTTCTCCAAGTGTACAGGGACCCTTCCCACTTTGAGGCAATTCTGTGTCATTAAGATGAAGGAGTAATTAGCCAGAAAAAAACGATAAAAGTGCAAGGATATACTTGAGAAGATGTCGGAGTGCTTCACTTCAAGCGCCCGTATGCACCTGTGGGTCAAAATACTGAGTTCTCTCCTAGGGTAGCTTCCTAGCACAGAAGGAGGAAAATGCCTCAAAGCTGCAGTTCAAGAAGTGGGACACCTCTATGCAGGACCTTCTTCAGCCTGAGGCAATCTAAACTTGCTGCTCCCTCTTCCATGGGAGCTAGGAAGATGTGGCGTTATCCTAGTAATACTGGGAAGAAATTGTTCCTCATTCTTTCTTTTAAAACTGGTCAAGGAATACTGACACAAGAATAAAATAAGAGATTTGAGAAAACAAGCAAAAGAGACCATGATCCTAAAAATCCATTCATGAGGAAACTGTTCTCCAAGCGTAGGAATTTAAAAAACATGCTTTCCCCAAATCAAGATACTAACTGATTTTAGGCACCTCATAATTAAATGAAGTGTGAAAATAGAAAGTTCAAAGCCACTACTTTTGCTGGGAAAGGTTTCTTCTCTGATGTTTAAAATTAAGTAGTTGTCTTTTTAAGAGAGAGGTAATACAGTTAACATTAAAAGTGCTAACAGATGCAGTCCAGAAAATTAAGGGTACTCAAAACAAATTATGCTGTCACTTTTCGTCTGAACCTCAGGTTGCTAAGCCTTTACAGCTAGATGAAATATAAAGTGATTTAAGAATGGAACACCACTGAATCCCAACTTCCTCATCCAAACAGTCCTCTGATCTAGTTTATTGATTTTAATTATTTTAAAAGACAAACAAACAACAAACCAAAACCAACAGCAATAAAGCAAAGTATTCCTTAGGATATTCCATAGGAGACCCATGTTCAGAGACACCTTATTTTCCCAACATATGCCAGATTGGGCTATCTTCTTTCTAAACATTCCAGGTCTACTTGCCATGTGTCCTGCAAACTAAAAAGAGATACGTGGGTTACATGTATGAAACACTGGACCAGAAGGACCCAGTATTTGATGCAAAAGGCATAGAGACAGTCCGAAGGGACTCCTGTCCTGCTGTTTCCAAGGTAAAATACTCGTGCATTTCTTCCCAAATGAAATTATATTATTCTGTTATTTCATTGTATATTTGTCCTTTCTCAGAATTGATAGTCCTTGTGAGTTGTCTGAGACTTCTTCCATTTTTCTGCTATGAGCCATTTGAAAGATAAATTGAAGATCTTGCAGAGCATGACAAAAACTTGCACTTTCCATCTTAACTACTACTTTTCAGCCCCTAAAAACCCCATAAAAAGCCCTCAGCCCCATATAAGTTGTCTAGAAGACCATTCTTAATCAATTTCACTTTAACTGGAAGTATTACTCCAAGACGAGTGAGGTACACTGATGTGTGTAAATAGCTCACTTACATAAATCTAGTTTAGCTGAGAATTCATTTAAAATAAGCCTCCTTGCCTGTTTATGTTAAGTTGTGTATTGGGGGTTTAAAAAGAAAAGGCTCCTCTTCTTAATCAAGTCAAAACACATTTATGCCAGTAAGGAAGATAACCACTTAGGAGGATTTACTCCCATTTTTCTTTTTAATCCCAATTCTTTGTTTGCTGAGGTGGTCAGAAAGCCATGGCAAAATATTTTAGATGACAGGAAAAACATCTCTCATACTCTGCAAAACCTCTCAAATTGTTGAAGCAGTCTTAGTGCCAGAGTATGGATGTCATGAAGGATGTGTCAAACTGATGAAGAAGTTGTCCAGTAGTGTGTTTATGAATGTCTTTGGAAGAGAATGCAACCTGTTGTCATATTAACATTCTAGTTCACAACTGATAATTTTTCGAAGCAGTGTATTAATATTTCTGTATAACTTACTAAATTATTTTGAATTAATTATTTTTTAGTTAAACATAGGGTTTTTTTCACCTTTCTCCTTTGGTTGTAAAGATACTTGAGCGTTCTATCAAGCTGCTGTTTGAAACACGGGACATAAGTCAGATCAAACAGTATGTTCAGAATCAATGCATGAAGTTACTGGAAGGAAAAGCCAGCATGCAAGACTTCATCTTTGCAAAAGAGTACAGAGGGAGCTCAGCTTACAGACCTGGATCCTGTGTACCAGCTCTGGAAATCACCAGGTAATGAGATTAAGAAACGCTAATCATAGATGTTTTTTTCTCTTAACCTTTGTACTGCCAAGTTATGGGTAGTAGTGAGATGTCTCTTTCAGATACTGTTGCAGCAGTTGGCTCTGACTCTTCTGTAGGTGAAGAGAGATCAGGCGCCAGATAGTCCTGGAAAGCCATTTTGTAGTCCTGGAAAGAGCCACACATGTTCAAGAGTAACGTCTCTTGTCAGGATGCTGTAGCAATGTGTTCTCTGCTGTTACTTATGCTTTGGTTTTCATAGAAGGGCTTGGCCCATCACTCACAGACATTAGATATGTTAAAATTTGTAATAATGATGTCTCTCAGTGCTGTGAAATACATTACCAGGTGTGATTTTTCATTTTTTAAAAAGTACCTTACTTAAAGTAAGTATTTCACACTGTTGATATTATTTATCAGTAGTAGATAATGCGAGCTGGCACGTTTTGCCACCTTGCTTAATACAAAAGGTCTTCAAATTAAGCCATGCTTTTTAAATAAAATAAAATTCAAGTCCAGGATTGATATCTGCTTGAAATTGAATTGCCCTTTGCTTTCTGGGTACTTGAGCCCTTTTTAGTACCCTGGCTGCTCTTTATTAAAACACTTCTTTAAGGAAGGGGTAGCTAGAAAAAAAACCTGCATGCAAACCCAAGTGACCTGACACAGAACATATCTTTGGGGATCATGTTCCAAGTTCTAAAATTTGGGTCTGATCATGAGAAATCAAAAATGAAACAACTTGGTCCAGTGCTTCTTAACAGACACTAGCTTCAGTTGTCTGGAGGCCTACTAATATAACCAGATGGGGAAGTTTACAAGCAAATGAAATCACTATGAATTTGTCTCTGGATGCATTATAAAGGCTATTTTTAAACAGGAGAATGCTTGCCTATGACCGCCGCTCTGAGCCACGAGTTGGGGAGCGAGTGCCCTACGTCATTGTGTACGGCATGCCTGGGCTGCCCCTGATACAGCTGGTGAGGCGGCCCATTGAAGTCCTGCAGGATCCCAACCTGAGGCTGAATGCTACGTACTATATTACCAAACAAATTCTGCCACCGCTAGCTAGGGTGTTCTCACTTATAGGCATAGACGTCTTCAGCTGGTACCATGAGTTGCCACGGGTAAGTGTTTGAAAACAAACAGATTACAAATGCAGTGCATCTGTACAGTGTTTGGTTTTATCGCGACTTTTAATGGAATGAGGTTTATGTGAGGCAACAGCAAAGTTTATTTTACGAGGCAGTGTTTGATGCCCAAACATGCAGACTGGATTCTTAGATCTTCTGTGTGTTTTTTTTCACTGAGTAAATCAATTTTTTCTGCCAGTCCTGTGCAGGGTTGATCACACTGTCAGTTTCTATTTTCTGACCCTTTCCATAGCTTAAAAGAATATTTTGCTGTAACTGTATGTTTTTAGCAGTACTTGTATCTGTTTGGCTGTACCACCTTTTAAATCTCTCGATAGTAGATGCTGGAACTCCTGTTTTTCCAAGATGTTCTGAAGAGCTTTGCTCTTTATAGAAAAGGTGGTAGTACCCAAGCAGCAACAACACTTTTTTTTAAAAGTCTGTATCAGCAGAAACTTTAAACTAATTACATCCAAAACTGACTTTCCTAAAAGTTAAAGAAATCATCGAGATGCAGGAAGAGAAGTGCTGGATAGCTGGATTTTAGTTTGCAATTCCCCTGATGAAAAGGGATGGTGAAAGACAGTGTATTTGTGTAGTTTGGTGTCGTGGTTTAGCCCCAGCCAGCAACTAAGTCCCACGCAGCCGCTCACTCGCTCCCCCATAGTGGGATGGGGGAGAGAATCGGAATAGTAAAAGTGAGGAAATTCATGGTTTGAGATAAAGACAGTGTAATGGGTAAAGCAAAATCCGCACACACAAGCAAAGCAAAACAAGGAATTCATTCTTCACTCCCCATGGGCAGGTGGGTGTTCAGCCATCTCCAGGGAAGCAGGGCTGCATCACACATAATGGTGTCTGGGGACAATGGACACCATAACCCCAAACATCCCCTCCACCCTGTCCTTCTTAGCCCCAGCTTTATATACCGAGCATGATGCCCAATGGTATGGAATATCTCTTTGGCCAGCCTGGGTCAGCTGTCCTGGCCACGTCCCCTCCCAGCTCCCTGTGCACCCCCAGCCTTCTTGCTACCAGGCCAGCATGAGAAGCTGGACTGTCCTTGACTGCTTAGCAACAACCCAAAACATCAGCATGTTATCAACATTTTCTCATTCCAGATCCAAAACACAGCCTCACACCAGCTTCTGTGAAGAAAATTAACTCTATCCCAGCTGAAACCAGGGCATTTGGTTACTCTGCTCCGTGTAGACTTTGGCAGCATAGTAGTGCATCATGTTTCCCACTGCAGGCTTTCAATATAGCCTTGACTGACTTCAATTCCGCTTCTTTTCTCTACCTTTCTAATGGCACTGTGACACTCACCTTAATTATCTCCAGCAAGCTGCTCTAAAAAGGCAAAAAGAGACCCCAACTTTCTGCAAGGCCAGTTTGCGCCAAGGAGGTTGTGGGGAGCGGAGGGGCTGGGGTTTGAAGCAGGAGAGTGAAGGATAGCACAAAGTCCTGCAGCACCAGGAGGGAGTGCGGAGAACGAACCTCTCTGGGCAAGGGAGCAGGGGCACAGCTTTGTCAGGGGAAATGGGAGCGTGAGCTAGAGCCACAGACCGAAGGACGGTGGCAGCTCCGTGACCAGGGCTGCCGTGGCACAGAAACTCGAGGGGAGGCAGGATTCAGAAGGCAGCCACTGGGGCTGCAGCCCAGGGCACCTTTGCATGTCAAGTAGATCGGCACCTACAAAGTAACAGCCGCAGGAGGCAGAGTTTGCCATGAGGTGGGGAGTTGAGCATGCGACTGAGGATTTCTGTGGTTACTCTCTCTTCTGGTGAGCTTCCCTGTGCAATAGGTGTGGGTGGGCTCTGGTCAGCATATTGCTTCAGGATGAGTGCTCTGCTCTTCAGAGCGATGCGATCTGTGTTGTTAATTTGTGCATGAACCTGTGCCCTGCAGGCTGTGTTGCACTTTCATAGTCCTTTTAAAAAAAAATAGGCTACTGGAATCTAGGAATAAGGCAAACTACTGTCTTGGAAGTTCATTACCTGTGAGTTACTTTTTTTTTTTAACAGATTCAAAAAGCTGCCTCGACTGCCCGCAGTGAGCTAGAAGGACGCAAAGGCACAATCTCGCAGTATTTCACGACCTTACACTGTCCTGTGTGTGATGAACTGACCCAGTATGGGATCTGTAATAAATGCAGAAGCCAGCCACAGCATGTGGCAGTGATTCTCAACCAAGAAATCAGAGAGCTGGAGCGTAAGCAAGAGCAGCTGGGCAAGGTATGATTAAAGCATTGTCAGATATCTGTCAGCCAAAGACAGAGGCTGAAATTTCAAAGCAGTGTGTTACCGAATGCCCCCAACAGAAATGGGAAGCACCATCCGGGTGTTGAATGTGTTACAGCTTGTTTGCTGTTCCCATTGCTGTTGAGGGCAGCACAGCAGCTGTTACTCTCCTTAGCTTTGAGTGAAACTGAAGGCTAAGGGGAGGATCAGAACAGAAGATGCTTTTCTTCTTTTTGTAAGAGTAGCTTACATGGTTTGTAGATTCCTTCTTATAACAACAGTGACGGAGAGTTGTGAAAGTATGAAAAACTCACCTTTTTTTATATTAAAATAACTGATGATGTTCTAGTAACAAAAACGTTTGTCACCGAAAATGTATTCTTCTTAGGTGCATAACATGGATGTGTTTTTAGCTTGGGAGTTTTCTTGTTAACTTTCCTCTCAACAGGAATTTTCCAAGCTGGTTTTTTTCCCGCGAGCTAGAAGTCAGTTAAGAGGGTAGCTGACTGTGCTATAATATATTATAGCAAAGCACAGTGCCTCCCCTTGCAGAAGCATATGCATATCCTCACCTAATTTTGTACTGTCATATTTTATAATTGATATTTTTGTTAAAATTGATTTTTAGCACTAGCACGTGAGCCATTTTAAAAACTTGCCTGAATTGCAGAGATAAAAATGTGCCTGTAGTCTAAGGATCAATTTGATAGGTTCCCATGGGGCTCTGTTGCTAGAAAAGCCTTATAATTCTCAATTCATAAATATTGCATTACTAAGGTGTGGGCTTCTATTTCTTGCTGTATTTTGCAATATTTGCTCTGATCTGCATTGTAAATGGCAGTCAAGGAAGACGATGTGATGCATGTTCTGCAGTTTTCCTGCAGTAGTCTGAACCTTTTGCATTGCTTTTGTTCTGGAATAAATCAGAACTTGGCAGATTGGTCCAGCCCCACAGAAGGGTCAGCGGGCTTGATCAGAACATTCTCTTGTCCCCGCAACATGCCGCAGGCTGGCAAGGCCTGGGATCCCATTCTAGTCAGTGTTTGATTACGCAACCTCTCAGTAATAGCATCTGTCTTACTTTCATATGAAGATGTATATATCCTTCACGTCTTAAATTCTTGGCCCTCCTAGATTATAAACATGCTGGAGCCATCAGAAAACTGATACACCACCAAATCATACATTATTTTAAAAATTACTAGCCACAGATGGCAGACTCATTTCTGAGGTCCTTCTAGTGGTTACAACCAGGAACAAACCCAGCTTCGGTCCTGTTCCTGCTGGTCAGGGTTGCAGGCATGAGGAGCGGGTTCCTCCGAGGTGCCACATGTGGGAGTTGGCTGGGAGGGGCTGCTCCTCTCCAGCTGTTGTCAGTTTGAGTTTCTGGTCTGCAGGGGTTCAGTGCTGAGAGGGCTGCTGCTGCCCAAGTAACTTTAGTTCTTTTCCCCCTTTCCGTGTTAATTTTAAAAGCAAAGGATATGATTTTGACTTCTTGTTCAAACTATGCAAACACAAGGGTAACATTTTGTAATGTTCTGGTGTTGCACGACGCAAGTGTGGTTAGAAGCAAATTTCTGATGTTTTGGAAAAACTCTTGGGGGTGGCAGATACGGGAAAGGATTAAAAATGAAAGAGCAAAGATGGGGACTTCAGTTTTCCAAAGGTAGCCACCTTTGGAAAAACTGTGCCTGCTGCTGTTTTATTCCATCGGGTAGCTCATGTTAAAAGTGCTTTCAAGCAGCAGTAGCTACATTAACGAGTAGTTCCATGAGCAAAGAGAGCACAGAACCAGCCTGCCTGTGTATTTCTGTCGTGGGATTGATTAACCCTGGCTTGGAAAGTAAAATTCTAATTGAAGCTTATCTTGAAACAGAAGTAAGTTTGTTAAGTCCCCTTCCTGTGTAAAGAATAACTGCAGAATAACAGTTTTGTCTTTTTTCACTAGGAAACCTTTATACTGGGCAAGTTTATCATTAATATAAACACACTGCCCCACTTAAATCCACTCAACTTACTTACCTTATTTTTCCAAGTGCCACCACATACGAGTAGAACTTGAGTAGCAGGACTGAAAGCCAAGCCGTACAGGCAAGCTGTCCATCTCTGCCTGCTTCAGGCACCCACTGAACAGCCTGGCAGCGGCAGGAGAGGGGCCGCAGAGCTGCGCTGGATCCCCCTCTGTGTGGGGGAAAAGCCCGGTGCTGGCTGCCTCGAGGCCATGCCTGTTCTGCTGATAAAATGCCAAGTAGTCCCAAGTGATGCGTGCCTGCTTGTGTTAAGTTTCAAATAATCTGGTTTGCTTTTTTGTGTCATCTAGATATGCAAGAACTGTACAGGCTGCTTTGATCGACAGATCCAGTGTGTCTCCCTCAACTGTCCAGTACTTTTCAAGCTATCCAGAGTAAGCAGAGAACTGTCAAAGGCACCGTATCTTCGCCAGCTACTTGACCAGTTTTAAATGATCTGTGTTACGGGATTCCAGGTGCTATTTTTTTTTTTCAGTGTTTACCACACTAAGACTTACGTGCATGGTGCTTTTTCAATTCTCATCTAGTCCAGGATTTCCATTCTAACTGTTGGGTTTATTACCTGAAGAATAATGAACGCTTATCCTAACTAAATTAAAAAAAAAAAATACATTTGTTGATCTATGAATAGCTCACTTTTTAAGATGTACAAATTTCTTCTCTCTTTCATGTTTCTAACATACTGTTTTATAAAGCTGATGTTGAAATAGCTATGTGTAACATCTTGTAAATCCATTTCGAAGTAGAAGTCAAGTTTACTTCCTGGAGGAAGGAGCACTGAAAACCTCTTGAAACGATAAAACCATTAGTGTGTGTTCTTGAACTGTCAGTATCAAGACGTGTTACTTATATATTATCCATTCACTTTATAATTTTGTCTGCGAAATACTTTGTAAATACACTTTTTTACTTTTCAAACAACTGAGTAAAATAATGTGCAATGACTTTTATACAGATAATTTTAAAGTCGGTTGGTATATCTCCTCCTAAGTTTTGCTTGATTCCAAGTAGATTGTTATTTTGATCAGACTGTGCAAACAGTAGTATCATGTGTAGCATTTTGAAACATTATTTTCTAAAAATTGCTGTCTTGCTTTAGCTATTAATGGGGCATTGTGAGGAACTGTGCAAAGACATTTTTGTTACAAACCTGTGGGACTGTTGCAATACTTTAAATATAAAATTTTATTCCATTTTTGCTTGTTTTGTATAGACATTTCTATTGCTTCTAAATATGCTTAAAATATTTTCTTTCCTTACGTACTGTACAGTTAAATCTTATTTGCCACCATCTTGACAAAATGTGTATTTAGAATATTTGTATAACTGTATAAAATGGAAAAGGAATTATGTGGTCAGTGCATCGTTTTCTAAACTGGAAATCATTTTGTTTTAGAAGTTAATAATGGAAACCATATTAAAGTTGAATAAAATGATATGGTAAAAATTATATGCTGCTTTTTTTATACTTGCCCTCAGTTGCAGACACCTTTGTTTCCCTCCTTTGGCACTCAGAGTAATGGAAACAAGACTGTTCAAATGAGAGTTAAGAGTCCACAGATCAGCTGGGATCTAAAAACCTCAGTATCAGTTCTTGGAGGCCTTCCCCAAACCGGAAGAGAAACATTTCCAGTTTTCCATTAGTCAAAACAGGAGTGAGTTCTAAATTTAGAAGTCCAGAGTAGCTTTGAAAAATAGAACAAAACTTTATTTACATCAAGGAACCTGAGTGCCTCCTCCAGTTTAGAATTTATTACATTCAAGACACAAGACTGTCTTATCGAATTTCACATTCTACAGTACAATGTAAACCCATGCCAAGCAGAATAAAAACTGTTAAATAGATAATAGAATGGCCACAGATTGCAATGTGCTTTTATGCAAAATAACTAAAAAAAAAAAAAAAGCCATCAAGGCACAAAAACTTTGCCTACTCTTGCATTCTAGCATTGGTCCTGAACAGAATAAAAGTGCAAAGGCCAGGACTAACACGTTGATGCTTATGGTACAATCCAGCATTTGGCAGTGCTTCAGGGATAAATAAAAATACTAAATGACATTTTAACCTTTAACACTGGAGTAAATGGGCAAGTGCTCATCTTCCACTCAGTCCTGGCTTTATGGACAGAAATACGATTCTTAATAAATTTGGGCATCTCATCCATGGACCACAGTCTTCCTCCTCACCACAGAGATGACTTTTCTAGCATAAGCAAGGAAAGGGTAAAGCAATACAGTTTACTTCAAGTAATTTCACCCCATAATGTGTAAATTTAAGCTTTCTGGAGGATCTTTAACTTCAAAGGCACTGTAAATAAACCCTCACTTTAACTGTACATGCCAGGAAGCAATTTACTTTAAATGTCCTTTCAAACCTGGAAAAACTAACATTCCTTGTCTAAAAACAAGCCTTGTGCACAAACCCAAGAACTAGGAAAGCTACAGCCTTGAACATCAAGGATGCCTAGGACTGCTGTGAACTGGACTCATTGTTTGACCTGTCCTAGATCTGTTTTAATCTTAAAATTGCTTTAAACGTTTCATTTTCATTAAAGTGATATTAAAAGCAGGCTTTTAGGGGATAAGGAGAACAAATTCCTTAAGTATATTCCATTTCAAGTTTGAGGCCAGAATCAAGACATGGAAGGCTCTAAGCACTTGCTGAGATTACTCAAAATTTAGATGTCATCCAGACAAAGGCCTCCCTGTATCATTGTAACGTGATTCCACATGTACCACTCCGGATCACTCTGCCTTCCTGCTGCCTTCATTCGCCTCCTGTAAAAGGCTGTGCTCACCTTGGCATTCCAGGCTGTTGCTCCATTCCTACTACTCAGGCCTCCTCCTGCTTTTATAGGGGACATGGGGATGAATTCAAGTGACTCACACACAGTATTTCTACACTTGTGGGGAAGACATCAGTCAGAAACACAAATAAGTGTGTGTATATACAAGCAGTAAGTGGGTAAGGTTCAAAGAGGTTACGGTGCACTTCCCAGTGTGACTTTCATTTCATTTTCTGTTTTCTAGTACTTGATTATGCAAGATGTGTTCGTGATCCCTGAGAACAATCTTACCTGCAGGACATTCCCATTTGGAATTTCATTCCAAAAATCAGCGTATAAGATGGGGATTATTTAAAATCTTCCCGGTTGCCAGGTGCATTTCCTAAACTAATTGTCTTCTGGCAATGCGATCTTGGCGATCTTGGGTATGGGGAGACTTTTTCACATCACCATCAATCCAAGTGAAGCCTGTGGACAGCCATTCCCATTTCCATACCTTTTGTTGTCTGTCCTGCACCCAGTTTCTGCCAGAGGAAACCTGTGACCTCCCCGGCAGGGATGACAACTCAGGCAGAAGCAGAGCAGCAACAGTTACTACTCACCCCGTGATTTGAAGTCACCACCTCTGCCCCATGACTTCATTTGTTATCTCATGAAACTAATAAAGCACAGTTTAGTTAGTTAAACACACTAACCAAACACTAACTCCTGCTGATCATATGCTGTCACACCTACCTAGAACAGGATTTGGCCTGGTAATGAAAGGCATTTACCTTTAAGCAAAGAAGAGAACCCTTGTATAGCAAGTGAAACAAGTTTTAAAGTGCAGGTTCATGCATTGCACTGGAAGAGAAGCCACAGGAGAGCACATACATACACACAAGGAAAAAAAAGGAATGGGGCAAAACCACAACAGCATTTAAGTGCCAACAGCAGTGGGGGAGGGAGAGAGAGAGGGGAAACTCTTCCACAGGGCAACATGCAAAAAAATTAGGCATTTTCACTGCAAGTTGTTTCCTGCTTCTTACTGACTTCTCAGAAGAAAGCAAAAAGCCACGAGGTTCTAGGTTGCTCACTCAAGAGGACAAGACAGGAAACAAAAACAGACCTGAAAATACACTGAACACCTAAGATTCTGTGCTATATTACAGCTAGAGCTCTTTTGATAGTAAACTAAATCTCCTAGCAAGACAAATATTAATAAAAGTGCAAAAAAATATCCCAACATGAGCACATTTTGATCACACAGCTTTAAAAAACAGTACTTTACCTACAAGTCTGGAGTTTCAAGTAGACAAATTGCAGGATTACTGTTTCCGAGTCAGATTTGGTCATTAGCTGCTGCTTTTTTTGCTCGTACTGGGGAGGGCTCGCTGGCATGACCGGTCCTTCCCCCATCCTCCTGCTTAGCAGCAATGGGCCTACAAATACAAAACCACTGCTGCTCCTCTAGAATCTGCCTGTAAGTCATCACCAAAAGAAAGAAAAACCCAGAGGGCACCAATCCACAGGACAAGTGATGGTGCGGTACGACCTGAAAGGATTGACTGAATCCTCCATAATTAGCTCTCATCCTCAAATTTTCTTTTCAACACATGGCTATGTTAAAGTCTTGGCACAAGGCGGCAGAAAATTGACTTGAGGACATGGTTTAGTGGACATGGTGGTGTTGGGTTAGTGGTTGGACTTGATGATCTTAAAGACCTTTTCCAACCTTAATGATTCTGTGAAAAGTTGTTACAACATTAATTTAAACAACTGGCTTAAAAATAGCACAGCCCTATGCCAATACCATATAGTAAGTCATCTCTTTATATATCATTTTATCTTCTTCATACATTTCTTGATTTCAATGGCAGTGCAGTAATTAAAATCACAGGTACAATCACAGGTACTTTAGATTTGTCACCGGTGTTTAACTAGTAAATCAGAGTCAAGCATTATAGTAGATTAACACGACCTATTTTGTCTCCCTTCCTACACACCACTTTTAAATGACCCAAAGGCATGGTCCCACTCAGAAAAATTAACTTTTAATTTTTTCTCATCTTAGTGACAGAACCAGGAAATTATATAGTTTGCCAATAGGCTGTCCGATTTACAGCCGCTGGTCATGACCTGAAATTGGACTCGATTTCCTGGTTTATGTCACACACAAACTTTCAATGCAGCAGAAACGTTCTTCTTTCATGATATGAGAGTGTTCAGTATCACAGATAACAGATTTCTATCCTCTCTCATGAAAACATTTTTATGACCAAACACCTCAGAACTGCACCCTTTCACCCACCCCAAAAAACTGAGTGGTCTGAGCAGTCCCCTTCTTTCCTAGTTCTTATTACAGCAGACAGTATTACACACATGCCTCACACTTTAAAAAACATCTCTTACGTTTTAACGTTTTTCGGTATAGTCTCTACATTTTATCACATTACCCCGTGCACATCACAGTGGACCTTCCCACTCCAAGACACATCGCTGCAGACTGAAAATGAAAGAGGAGAAAGGGCCGGACAAACAAACGAACCCACTGAGCTCTGCGCTGCCACAAAAGGATTCTTGAACCACTTTACGAGAACAGCTACAATTCAATTGCATTTCCCTTAAAAAAAAAATAAATAAAAGGTCAGCTTTTGCTTTAGTCGTTCTTCTCCCGGTCAACTTTGACATTTTTTCTCCCAGGGGAGCCACCCACAGCCGCTGGAGCATTGCGCAGTACATCCTCCAGACGGGGCTGGAGAGAGGCTCTGGCTGGAGAGTCCCCTGGTATCTTACGGGAGGTCTCTACCACAGAGTTTCTCAGCGTGTCATTCATCTCTATGACCTCAAAGTCTGCTTCGTTCCACTCTCCTGCGTCCTCCTCATCCTCTTCATCCTCATTAAGCCCCGAGTTTGACAACAAAGCTTTCCGGTCCTCGCTCTCACTCGTTTCTTTCAAGCCGCTCTCACTGGGAGAGTTGGCCAACCTGTACATCAGAGGGAAGAGTATAACCGTCGTTGCAGAAGTCACCAAGGCAGTGTACATAACCACCGGAACGTGGCGAAACCTTCCTT
>NW_010554187.1:0-5674 GCF_000687285.1 Phaethon lepturus | reverse complement strand
CAGGAATGCACATCTCGCCCAGCGCGGCGCCAATCACAAAGAGAGAAGCCGATTTCCCTTGCACGACCGTGTACTGTTCTATCCAGGAAATGCCGCTGGGAAAGATGGTCGCCATCGACGCTCCATACACAGTGGTTCCGACCCACAGCGAGGCTGGGTGCCTCGCAAAGAAGGCCAAGCACGATGAGGAGACAGAAGACCCTACGATACTCAGCAGGATCATGGTGCCGGGATACAAGCAAGCGGCACAGAATATTGCCACTCCTCTGCAAGCGGCAAACGCGCCCCAGAAGACAGAATTCAAAGCGGCTGCTTCATTTTCTTTCATCTCAGCAAAGGCCTTTGCGTAAGTAAATATGTAAGAGCCATAAGTGACCTCTGCTCCCACGTAGCAGAAGAAGAATAGGAACAGGAGAATAATAAGGGCATAGTGGTATTTGGCAAACATGCACTTCTGCAAAGAAGCCTTTGATTTGTCTCGAGCCGAGCTGCCCTTGGAATACAAAATAAAAAAGAAGAAAGAAACAAACAGAAGATAGGTCCCTATGACAACATAGGACCACAAAAAATCTGCACCAAGACGGTGTTTCAGTGCTGACACAGCTGACGCTGTTGGCACAGACCTCGGGACAGTCTGGTTTGTCTTTTCAGCTACTGGAAGGTCTTTAGATTCGGAGCCTCCCAAGGCCATTTTAGCCAGGATCGGAGCCACAAACGCACCGACAGCAAAACTGAAGTGTAAGGCCTGCATGTGTGGCCCAGCCTCTGCTCCCCAGGTATTCAGTGCCAGTACATTGCCACCTGCAGATCGGAGAGAGGAGGCTTCAGTCATTTTAGTCTGAAACCAGATACCGTTTTGGTTTTTTTAAAAAAAAAAAAGACAAAACAAACCGAACCATAACCCATATTATTAATTTGATTTGCAACAATACCAGGTTTAGCAAATACAATGTGCAAAACTGTAGTTAACTGAAATTCTGCCTGTAAGCACTTTAAACCCACGTGATTACTTCAGGTTTAGGAGGGTATTCACAGCAGTCAAAATGAAGAGCCACACATTGACTTAACCCAGCAGCAACGGCCGCACTTAATTACCCTGCTTGACAATTTGCAGCATTTTCCTCTTTTGAAAAAAGGCTGAAAATTTAACTGCTTCTCACTTCTGTAAGTTTTAAAAGCAACAATGCATAACTCTAAGAATCAGAGGCCTCATTAAACAACGTTCCAGGAAACTTCAAGAACCGCTTGCTCCTGATGGACTGGGACTACCCCAACTGCGTTCAAATGACCTTCCAGAAGCAGAAAGGTTTACAGTAATACTTCTGCAGAGACCAAACTACGACACCCTCAGATCAGTAATAATGCTAGAAAATAAGATCTGGGAGAGACATTTTTAAGCAGTCCCTGAGAAGAATACAGGAAGGTAAGAACAGTAACTAAATTCCTCTGCTACAGTACAGCAACCCTTGTCATGCAGCACTCGCTCTTCCAAATTAATTCAATTACGCTCTACTGCCTTGCTCTTAGTTTCTCCTACCGGGAAGTCTCCCTGCCTCAGAGGTCTGATTTCCAAGCAGGACACCTATCCACTGAAGGCATTTTTACAATCAACTGACAGGATCTTACCATATGAAGAATTTTTATACCAAGTGCCACGTATAACAATCCTACCAGAGGCAACAAACACACCCCTGCACTCACGTTATTTCGCATAACCTGTGCCATGCAAAACCCTGTTTTTCACTACTTGGATCCTATTTCACGCTCTTGTCAGTGTTAACAGAGCTCCCTCAAGCTCCGCAGAATTAGGGCAGACAGTTCACACATGCAGCCATCACTCCTCTGTGTTGCCTACCAGCCAAGCCACCAAAACCAGGCCCTGCCTGGGATGCTTCCAGAGCTGTTTGGATAGCTCGGCTAATTCATCAGCCAGCTCCTACTCAAAAAAAAAGCCTGCCCTGAAGCTGGTCAGCCAGCTGGTCAATGGATCCGGTCGTACCTTGCTGGCTAGTAAGTAATCACAGGCCTCAGTAAGCCAGGGAAGTCTGCACGCTGCTGGCATGTCACTGGAGAGGTGCCAGGTGAGTGTCCGCCTGCTGCGGCGTCGCCACCGCCTTCCACAGCAACGCCAGAACACTCCGCCTGAAATATTTTGGGTTGTTTCCTGGGCCCTGGCCGCAAGTATGGCAGCGTTACCCAGCCATCCCTAAGTGTGCTTAGGTCTCTTGCCGTGGCCTCGCCTCCTGAGCCAAACTCATCCTTTCTAAGCCATGCCCAGTGAGCTCATTTCTGTGGGGATTTCTTTTTCATACCTCTGCTATAACTGACCTTTCCAACCACACCTGTAGACGTTTGCTCTGCAACTTCGCCGGTACATCTTCCTCCAACAAGGAGCCTCTACTAACAAACTGGTTTTCAACAGGTTTCCAGTAAAAGTGTTTTTTCCGGGCTGTTTGCAGTATGCACATGCCACAGACTTAAAATTTGAAATAAACAGCAGAATAGAAGAAATTCAAATAGAATAAATTGTATTCTCAGACACCTAAGCGAGGCTGGACTAGCTTCTTGTAGGTGAGTCATTTAAAGAAAACACTGCTTAAAGAGCACATGACACTTCCTTTACGTCTGTAATTGCCCACTGAAATGCGTATTGATCTTCTCCAGGAAGCAAGCGATACCCAGCTCCCCAGGCCCCTTCAGGAGGGCCAGCTGCAGAGACACAAACGCTGGGAGTCTCAGGACCAGAACAATCCAAGAATCCCAGCCAGGTAAAACAGTTCCTCTCTTTTAATTAAAGATGTGTCAAATGAAATACCAGCAACAGTTTGAAGCGAGCCTGAAGTTTCCAATTAGTTCGGTGAAGGAACTCTCGGACCACGTGGTCCCTTACCTGTGTCTAGAATTCCCATGGAAGCTCCAATAACTGACATTAAGACAGCTAACAGCAGGGATTTCTTACACCAGGGTATCCCATAAAGACCAACCGCTGTTCCAAACATGGATAATGCTGGAAAGGTTAAAAAACAAAACAAGCAAAAACCCAGATACTACAGTTTCCATTTAAACTACAAAACAAACAGAAGACCAAGAAATACAAATACATTCATCATCAAAATCCTATAAAGTGATTGCACCTTGGCCAACAAGCAGCCTCCATATAAAAATGCTGAATTTCATTTATATTCTGTGCTCACATGAGGGATTTATTCCAAGAGATTTCTGGAGTTTTAAGAGACAGAACTAGAAAACTCATCATAAATTTAGCAGCAATTCATTAACTTTATTGGTTTTGCTACTATTAACTACACTCACAACATGCTATTTCAAAAAAACCTTTTTAGCAGATGGAAGTTATTTTTATTACCATTTGGGAGAAAGTTCAGCAGTTAAATTCTATGCTTATAATCACCTTCATAATAAAACAATCTGTAATTAATATCTTGAATATGCAGTAGTAGATTTTTAGAAAGCCTGTACCAGTTCAGCCATCTCTATAGGTGGGGCAGATACTTAAAGATCAATGGGGATTGATGTAAATAAGGACTTAGGTTAATTCCAAACAAAACCAAAAACAAAGGAAAAAATAAATCTCCAGAACCCTAAAGCCCTAGCGAGACACCTGGAATACATAACTGAAAACATTTTTGAAGGCTAGCATGCTGAGCTGCATAGAGAAAAAGCTAAAGATGGGGTGTATTAAGTACAGCTTCTCTGATGCCCCACTCAAGAGCTGAAAAGTAACTTCTCAGCAAGTTCCCAGTTGGCTGCTTCAGCTCTTCACCTGAAGATTGGTACTTAAAAGCTTCCTTGACAAAGACAGATTATGTCTTCAATTTTTCCCTCTGTACAGCAGCAGAGTTTCAGCTGCCAAAAGATGGGAGGTAAAGCTACATGAGCCACAATCTCTTGCAGGCAGCCTTCAGATGATAGAGATGAGAGAATATTCAGTAGTTCAAATTGTGCTTTTGCCGTAAGCGCTACCGAACTGGGAAGGATTAGGAGACGAATCATCTTCCAAGCATTGCTGACAGACAGCTATCTTGTCTGATATCTCAGGAAAAGAAGCAAATACTAAACTATTTCAAGTTAACGCTCGCTTCCACAGGTGTATTAATTCCATTATGGAAGGTAAAGTCTCAAATGTCAGACATCAGCAATGCTGACCTCGTCACATGTATAAAGAGGCCAAAGGAAACTCACTTTACAGGTGTTCTGGAGAAGAGGAATAAGGAACAGGGAGGACACCAAATAAAGACATCTTAGAACAAGAGCAAATAAGAAGAACTGATCCAAGAAGATGAAGACAAGAGGGGAAAAAAAGAGAGAAGGCACAGACAGACATTATATGACATGATCGCTCCTGATAGCAGGAGGCAGGCACACAGGTCTAAGAAGAGACTTAGTTCAAACACTATCAATGGAAAATGGACCTTCTCACACTCTCTGAACTGACCCTGTGATTTACAGCATGGTCGTCAGCGGAGGCACGGTTCTGTCTGAATCTCCCCCAGTAAAAGTATGGTAAGGGGAAGGAGAAGAGCGAGCTCTGGTATCTGCTTTAGTCTCTAACTTATACCATGAAGGCATGTACTGCCATTACCGCACTTGGAAGAGAAAAAGCCAGGGCTGCCACTTTTATAGGTGTGCTCCGAGAACCTCCACCCGAAGGAGACACTAACGCAGGTCTGAAGGGAACACCTCCTTTCTAGATGCTGAACTAGATGCTCTTGGCAACCCGACAGACGAGCTGCCCTGCTCTCCCCTGTGCTCCTACAGCAGAGAGTTTCCACCTGCCCAGAAAGCAATTAAGATCGTGAACTGTGGCTCCTACAGAGTTTAAACGTTTTCATAGCTAGGGAGCAACTGAGCAGCAAGTTTCCACCAGCACAAGGTGGTATTTAATGTGTTTCCACTTTAAGTTCTAATTTGACTACGGCCCTCCAGTCAAAATCTCAGTACATTTGGCCTGTACACGAAAATGAGCACTAAGCTTTAAGAAAGGGAAGTTTTACAAAGCTCTCTCCGCAGAAGCCTACCTCAGCACGACCACAGCAGGTTTCCACTGTCTGCAAATTAAAGCCAAAACACAGTTTCCCCTGTTTCCACAGAATCACTAAGGTTGGAAAGGACCTTCAAGATCATAAAGTTTTGTTTCATCACAGAAGCCTGCACGTTCCAAGAGGGTCTATAGTGACACTATTACTTGATAGGGGAAAAAAAAAATCTAGTTGTATTTTTTTTGTCCAAACCAAAGGCACCTTTCGGTCAGTTCAAACAGGTTTTGTCCCTTCAACGCCAGTTACCGCTATAACGTGCCCGGCAAGCCCAAGCACCTGGAAACGACGCTGTACAGGCCGGACACACACCGTGAACAGAAACAGAACGTCGCGACAGCGAACCACGGCAGGAGCGCGGCGTGTGAGGAGGAACAGCCCCACCTGCTACTGCCCCCCCGTGCCCCCGACGTCCACGTCGCATAAACGCGACCCGCCGCCCGGCCGCGCAAGCCAAGGAGAAGCGAAAAGTTGCCCCGGCGGTTTCGGACGGAGCCATTTTCCCTCACGGCCAACGAGGGAGCGCTGGAGGCGGCTGTGGGGGCGGCCCGGCCGGCTCGGCCCCGGCACTCACCGAGGAGGAGGTGGGCGTTCATGCAGTCGAAGAGCAGCCCTCCGAG
>NW_010554186.1:36073-49582 GCF_000687285.1 Phaethon lepturus | reverse complement strand
GCCGGGGAGGCTCAGCCGGGCCCCCACCCCAGCCACCACGGCTTTAAATACTAGTACTTTTGCTAATACGAGGGCGATGTGCAGCAGTTCAGCCTCGCTCCTGTGCCTTCAGGGGCATTTGTTCGATGCTGGTAGCAGTATCCCACCGCTGAGCGCCTGCGTGCCATCAGGGCGCCGGACGGTGTTTTTACAGAGAGCGCCGCTGTGGGTGAGCAGCCCTGCGCCCTGACTGCAGCCCAACGCCAAGTCGTCTGCAAGAGTCACGGGGCGAAGCTGTGTAGCCGGGGACAGATGGGGTGAACCTGAATGGCGTACCAGACAGGAACCATCACCTCAAGAAATAATTAAAATGGTTATTTCTGAAACTAAATCCCAAGGCGGGCAGCTGCCAGCCCCACGTTATGATCTGTGACCCTGAGGTCTTAAAGACGATAGGAAAGACATCCAGTCAGTCTGCCGAGTTTAATTACACAGAGGCATTCCACCTTGACTTGGCAAATGCACACTTTTAATGCCTAACCACTAAGGATCGTATTTCCTCGCATAGGTGTAAAACCGAGCAACTGGAAGCAACCATGGCTGGCACGAAGCCTGAGCTCTCTTAAGAGCTTCCCCAGGGACGCAGGTGCGGGGTCTGTCACTGCGGCATTGGCACAACTGCGCAGCCCCAGAGCCGTGAGGTCACAGACGATGTCCTGCTCTCCTCAGGGGGAAGGTCTCCGCTTCTGGGTGCCGTTTGGCAACAGTGGTAGGTACGTGTTAACTGTAGCAGTTTTTGCATTGTGGAATAATGCCTGCAAATGCGTGGGTGGGTTTCTGAGTTATTAAGGAATGGGCTGAAGTTAGAGCCCCCTGGGAGTGCAGGCTAATGAAGAGATGGGTGCTCATCAGAGCACACATTTATACAGAGTAAAGTGAGTGAAAATTGTGTTCATTCATTTAGACCAATGTCTAATCCTAGAGTTACTGTTCCATAATTGCACTCCAAGAGCTTCTGCTTATATGTGATATAAATTCCTTAAAAGCAGGTAGGTGTTCTTTATTAGTTAAAATGTTTTATTTTCTTTGCACTTAATTACCAGGGAGTTTGAAGCTGACATTTGTTATATCTAAGCTTGGTGAGCCAATTTCCTGTAAACTACTCCCTGAATGCCAGAGGTGTGAAAGGTGTTTCATTAATACAAGCTGACATGAACAAACCACCAAAGAAGGCTTCATTGTTCAGACATTACTAACAGCTTAATTTATGTATCACCTAGCAGAGACTGTGATGGCACAGTTTACCACGCACTGGATTCATGTACAACAGTGCCTGTCACTGAAACACTTGCTAGTAGCAATGTTGAGCAGTGCAGAAAATACAAAGCTAGCTGCAGTCTATAAATTTACTCATCCAAATGCTTAGCTTGGCTACTTTCAACTACATCATTGTTTTCTTAATTTAATAATCTTTGCCCAAGGATTTGAACCAGCTACTATAAAACTTGGTTAGTTTTGTATAGTTGTGTGTGTTTGTTTTTTCAGCATGTGACACAGTGCTGTTTAATAAGGAGGCAGGAAAAAGAACTCCGAGGAAGGAATGTGGAAGCAGAGATAACAAACATTTCCTGGGACCACCACATTAGGTTTGTGCGCAAGCTCAGCAGCAAGCCCCCAACTTCCTGGGGTCTGAAAAGAAGCACTGACTGCAAGAGACACAGCAAGACTACTTTCCCCTTTGTGGTATTTTATGTAAGCCCTATTACATCATGACCACACTTCAGTACCTTCTTACCATATTTCTCTCCTGTTCCCTATAAACCTGTCACCCAAGGAAAGCTCTGACTAAGGAGAATTCAACTGCAGTCTGTACAGGGAGGGATGGGTACTGCAGGGTTTACAGTCTGCCTGTAAAACTTCACTAAGTATATTAATATGCATATTATTATTGGAATATAGAATTACATGTTACTTTGGAATATAGAAAGTCATCGTATACAGAAATTCATATTTTGGCCACAGTCTCAGCCCATTAACAAGGCCTAAAGTACCTTTCCAAGAGGAGCCTCATTCCTCACATCCTGGACCAAAGCTTGCTTCAAATCCCTTCATTTTTAGGCAATGATTCCCTCACTACAGGATATAAGATGGTCCAGGGATATTTTTAACCTTCACACTACAGTCCCATGGTAAAGTAGTCATATACTTCTAATACCACTGACCTGCTTCCCATCTTCCCTGAAACACCTCCTGGACCCTTCTCTAAAACCTGCCTCCCATCAAACCCCTGTTGATACTCTCCTGGTTTTGCTGTCTGCATTGTAACGCACTTGTTACAGACTCCACAACACTGCTTGTAGAAGAGCTCTGTGACTGCTTTGTGGTTACCCCTCAGAGCCTGTTAGCAGCAGTTGAATGCATTGAACAGCCAAGACAACATACTAGAGGGTCACCAACTGTCAGAGTGCAGAGAGAAACATGTTTTTTTCATCCTGCAAGAATTTTTTAATTGTTTTCCACATTCAAATAAAATAATGAGAATCTTAAACAGTTTTGTGACTTGCAAAACTTTTGAGTTATGTTAATTTACATTTTGATAATGGTAAAGCGTTTCGCATTTGGGCTTTTACTTTTAAAACTAAATTAGCATTTAAAAATGTTTGTCTGAACCATTGCCTTTTAAAAAATGAAAATAAGATATTCTGACAAGTTCAAAAGAAGAAAATTCGAATGAAATAAAAAAGCTGTCAAAAGATTACTTTAATTCTCTGGAAAAAAGCTTTCCATTCCAACAAATTGTAATGTTTCCACAGCAAAAGCATCCCTGGCAAAGTCAGCTGCACTTGGGATTGAGTGCTTCCAGGTGTGACATGTTCCCTTGGTTTCTGTAGTTGTTTGGAAGGCAGAGGCTACTCATTCTGGAGTCTAAAACTCAACCTGAAAAGAAAGAGCAAGGATATCACTCTGGTAATAGGATGTGAAGGAGTCTTGTCTAGCCTATGTCCCACCTACTTTGTATTTCTTTTGCTTGCTACTTTCTGAGAGGAGGTGGAGGTCGCTATGTTAATGCTGTGTCAGAATGGCCTTCAGCACAAACACGCTTCTCTCGTCCAAGACACTCTCTGTTCCAAACACGGAGACTTATCCTCGGGGAGCAACTCTGTAGAGTTTCAGGAAATTAAGACTGAGAGAAAGAGCAACACTCTCAAGTCTACAGGTCCATGGGACTTTTTGTCTGCTATGCCACCAGCCAGTAAGACAGGTATTTTAGTTTGAATCTTGTATATATTGAACTTGCTGGGGAGGGAAGAGCACACTTCATGAACTGTTTATATGAGAATTGCTATGCCAAAATAACTCGAAATGCATTTCTTACCCATAAAAATAGATGGAGACCATCATCTACTTCCACTATAAATAGCGGGAAATAGTGTTTCATTCAGAATCTACATACTTTTCTGTGGAATATTATTTTCTTGAGAGACGAGAATGTGCCCTGCTTTTCAGGAACTGGGGAGGAGCTCACTGGAGGAATAGCAGAATATTATCAGAGAGTTAAATCAGTATATGTCAGAGGAGGAAAAGAGCATTGGCATGAATAGGTATTTTCCTACTCTCTACTGTTGGTTTTGCGTTTTTTATAACCTTAACCAAGAGAGTTTGCTCAGAGCAGGGCAACATGCTAAGTTAACGTAATGTCTCATAATACAGCAACGCAAAGTAAGTCTTACTAGGCAAAGTTACGACCGTTAGGCTGAAGGCAGTTGCAAAAATCAAAAAGTCTTAAGTATCCAAGAATTACAAAAGCTTTGGGACAACTTTGGCTGTAGTAAGCTACCTCAAAGAAAAAGTAGATAAAGTGTGAAGACATATAACTTTGCAGCAGGCAGTGCTTTGTGCTGCCTTAACAGCTGTCTGGAATCGATGCCCTTTTACATATCTTTCAGCTTAAACACAGCCTTTGACTTCTTAGTCCTGGACCATGGAAACACACAGGGGCAACATGCTTTGAGAATACGTTGAGCATGACAGGCATTGAGAATACAGTGAAGGTGATGACTGATAGCACAGCGGCATTAATTTCATTGTTTCCTTCCTGGTGATTCTGTTTTGTTTCATCTAGTAAGATGGAAATGATGGCAGGTGGCTACGATACAAGAGATATCTTGAGGCCATTGGTGTTTCGTCTCCACGAGAATGTCCCTGCAATAGTCCGTGAGGTTTTACTGGAACGCGGCTGGACTGAATTTGACAAAAAGGAGCAAGATGATGCAGACTGGAACCTGTACTGGCGGAACTCACCTTTCCGCATGACAGACCACCACAGCATTAAACCATGGCAGAGACTCAACCACTACCCAGAAGCTGTACGGATCACCAGGAAAGACTATTTGGCAAGGCATCTGAAACGTATGAAAGGAGCATATGGATCAACTCTCTATGAATTTAGTCCAGTGGCATTCATCATGCCCAATGACTATGTCAAATTTATAGCAGAATACAGCAAGGAGAGACACTCAGTAGGCAGAAGACCTAGCTACTGGATTTGCAAGCCTGTGGATCTCTCCCGTGGAAGGGGCATAATCATTTTCCAAGACATTAAAGACTTAGTATATGACTGTACAGTCATTGTGCAGAAGTATATTAGCAACCCCTTGCTCATTTCAGGGTATAAACTGGATCTGCGCCTCTATGTGTGTGTCACCAGTTTTTGCCCCCTCACCATTTACACGTATGATGAAGGCCTGGTGAGGTTTGCTACTGAAAAGTTTGACCTTGATTCTCTGGACAACGTCTATGCCCACCTAACAAACACCAGCATCAACAAATATGGAGCTTCATATAAGAAATATAAAGAAGGGATTGGCTGTGGCTGCAAATGGACATTCAGCAAATTTCGTTCTTACCTTCGAATATTTGGGGTTGATGACATGGTCCTCTGGCAGAAGATCAATAACATAGTGATTCTCACCCTGCTCGCTGTAACCCCCTTACCAGTGGCTTCCAATTGCTTTGAGCTCTTTGGCTTTGACATCCTGATCGATGACAAATTCAAGCCGTGGCTTTTAGAAGTCAACTACAATCCAGCCTTGTGTTTAGACTGTTCCATTGATGACACTGTGAAAAGAAAACTCCTTCACGATGTTGTTGAACTGCTGAACTACAAGCAGATTGACACTTACAGGCAAAACCAAGTGGCTGGATTAAAGACTAGCAGAAGGCAGGTGCCCTGGAGCACAGCTGGTCAGAGTGCCACCGAGCACACTCCTGGCTTACTCACTTGCCAAAAAGTGGCTAAATGTACTTCTGCTTATTCTGTACAACCTGCCCTGCAGGCTGCAAGAGGATCAATTCGTAAGGCGGCTACCCTGACCAAGAAAACGGTCAGCATGCATCCAAGAAAAACACTGACTTCCCAGCTGCGGGAAAGGATGAACATGCCAAAAATACCCTCCCAAGCAAAAGCTGAAGCTAAAAATAAACAAATGCCAGGAGCTGGGCATTCTCCACCCAAATCTGCCCAACTCAGCCACTGGTTACCTACACCTGACTTCTGCAACTACAAGTTAACCACACCCCCCTATTTCCTCTCTGATAAAGACCAGAGGCCTATCCCCCGTGTAGGAGATTTTGTCCTTATTTTTCCTTTCAATGAAGCTGCTCTTCAGGCTTCCAGGGATGGGACAGATATAAAGAGCATCATAAAGGAAATAAACAAATTAGTAAGCAAACAGTTACCATCAAAACAGCAGAACAGAAAGAAAAGGATAGGCTATTTAACTTCTGTGTAACTTGGTGATGTTAGGTTATACAGACATATTATAAATGGCAACTTTAGCTGGAAGGAGGTAGATGTACACTGAAATTGCATTAGCAAGGGAGATATCTCAAACGATACACAATTTAAAAATTGTAATTTAGTAACTACCATGAAAGATTTTTTTTAAAGTACTAATTTTTGTTAATTAATTCTTGCAATATTAAAGTAATCCAGAGTATAAATGGAGAACTGCATTTCTCAAAACATCTTCAGAAATGCCAGTCATTCTTTATTATTCTTCTCAGTGATCTTTGCTTCTTTTCTTTTCCTAACTAAGGGGGCTTTATGACTTGAAAAAACAGTCACTTTACACCAAGGAGCATTCAAAATGCACTCAGTTTGCAAAGGAGAGGGTAATATGAATGTATATGAATATTGAAGAATCCAGTAAGCTTCCCAAGATTCATTTCCAGAAATTAATTTTGCATTGTATGAAATTCATTTTATGATCAGTAGGTTTCTGTAGAAATTCTTATGGAAAGTAATTTTTTAAAAAATCTATGTACTGCTCCAGTGTTTTGTTTCAGACAAACTCTTAATAAAGAAATAATTAATCTTCCCAAGTTAACAGAGAAATTTGTTTTCAGAGGGCAGAATATAAATTACATATATCTCTGCATTAGCCACCTGATGGGTACAGTGTGTAGGCAGCTTTGTTTTGCTTGCAATAAAACTGGTGATCAGCTGTGCATGGAAAAATATTAACATGGAACTGAAGCATTTGAGATGATGGTCAAAATACTACCCTTCTCTTCTACATTTTTCTTGCCCCCAGCTGTCTGAATGAAAGTAACTCTGTTCAGCAGTCACAGCGTATTCTAAATTTGAATCAAAATTGAGGCCAAATACTGGCTGTAGCGTGCTTCCACTACTGTTGGAAACCTGTGGAAAGACAAGAAGTGGGGTTTCCCAACTGTTCCATCTCCCTGAAGAATTCATAAAAAAACATTCACTATAAACCCTCTAGGACAAAAACCATAATAAAGTAGGTATGTGTATTGCTATAGTTTAAGTACATATGCAGTCACACTTAATTTGGATTATTTGTGCTCCTACAACTATGAACTATAGCTGGTAGAGCCACTACTGCTTCTGGTTAAGTAATGCACGTGGAAGGTGGAGGAGACAGGCTGTGAGAATCAGCCTGTGAAAAATAATGTGGCATATGTCATAACTGGTCTGTGAAGGACTCCTAGTTATAACAACCTGACAGAGCTTGTCATTTATGTAGGTGTTTTTCTGTCTCCTCCTTTTCAAACCAAATTTGTGCCCCTTATTTCAAGAATCCCTTTGCTATTATCCTATGAAATATCACTTGAAAAACATGTGTCAGTAAAAATGGAGGGCAGACATAAGTTGGCAAAAGTACTGTGAAATCCTGGAGTAGTCTCGCCCTTGATTTCACCAATGGAAGGTTTGCCGTTGATTTGCCAGAAAGTAGAACCATTACAACCTCCCTGTAAGCAGGCACTAACAAGGTGAATACATACACCAGCAAGGTGAATGCATACATCAGCAAGGTGTTTGCACACATGTATCGCTGTGTGCAGAGTTTGAGAGACTGACTTGCACGTATCCGCCTGTGTGTTGCATCTGTGCAGGACCGTAGGCTGAATTATTCCAGGATCAAAATGCTTCCTGCAACTGGAGTCAAGAGTACTTAATGAAGCAAGGAGCAAGCAGCATACAAACAAAATTGTTCCTTATTTAATTTACAGTTGGAAGGGATTATATACATGGGTTATTGAATGGCAAACAGCGATTTAAGGCTAAAAGCTGCAAACAAAGACCGTTTTTCAGTATTACTATAGAAACAAAGAGAATGTCAGCATATTAGCTGGAGAACAGGGACCTTTTGTTAAAAGGAATTCCTGGGAATAAAAACAGTGTCGCTTTAGAAAACGTTAGTATCACATCTAGTTTCCCAGCCAAGCTGAAAACATTAATCACATTCACTTTTTTCGTTATGCTTAATTGAGAAAAAAGTCAACATAGATTTGTTTTGGTCAGCATAAGGCAGCACTGAACTGAAATTCTTAGTGAAACACACAGAAAAGAATGACATCATCTTGGATTGCTTTTAATAAGAGTTTCCTTTTACAAAACACATAAAGTAGATATTTCAGTAGTGTATTTCAGCACATGTTTATAAATTGTTCCTTTGTTATACAGGAGTAAAGGAAAAACAATGCATTTTTATTATCACACTAGCCAACATCAAACTGCCTGGGTGTTCACAGTATCATAATTAAGTTCATAAACTGAAGTATGTGTGTGATCAATATCAGCAACGCTTCTTGCGCTATTCAATCTATTTCTTCCAAAGATGCTCTGTAATTTGAATGGTGATTTGATAGTCTGACCCGCTGGAAAAAAAATGAAGAGAAGAAAGAGAAATTCCATAATTTTGCAATTAATTTGCACTTAGGTATGAGAAAAGCTAAAGCAGCGTGCTCTGAAAGTGTGTTTGTTGCTACAGGAATGTGAAGGGCATAAGGAGATAATTGGTCTTCTCAGTCAAATGGGCAGGTAATGAGCTGAGCTCTACAGGGGAAATGCTTCAGTGCTTTGGAAAAATTCAAGACAGATGATGGACAGGCAGTCTACAGGGAAGGCAGTTGAAAGCAGCATCTGATAAATGATTAATCCCCCTAGGTATCAAGTGCCATCCAAAGAGCCTTAAAGCTGGAGAGATTCACTGACCAGAAATATTTTTGCACTACTGGAAGAATAAAGACAGTAGTGAGAGAGGTTAATTCAAAAACAGAGCAACACAGAGGAGGACACAAAGCAACACAGTATGAGGAAAGACTGCTGGAGAAAGAAGAAAGGGCTGTTTCATCCAGAATAATGACTGGGATGGAATAAACATTACATTTTGTCTTCAAATGCATGAGACAGAGTTCTTAGATTATGATCATATAATTATTGAATAATTTAGGTTGGAAGGGACATCCAAAGCTGTGACTGTTCACTCAACTGCTGCTCAGGTTTTTGGTCTAATGTACAGCTCATTATAAGGCCTGGTACATGCTGGGATCTTCTGGTCCAAAGAACCCAACCAAACTGAAAACATTAATCACTTCCACATTTTTCATGATGGTTAACTGAAAAAAAAAAAAAAAAAAGCACATAGATTTGTTTTAGTCAGCATAAGGCAGCACTGAGCTGAAATTCAAAATGTTCTGTAGATTTGAAATTCTTATGCCATGCCCCTTAATTGTAGTCACTTTTGTAACTGGAAGAAAAACAAGGGAAAATGTGATCAGTATCATGAAACACTGTGATGAGAAGTACTATGGGTATTTATTGTAATGTTATATACACAAAGAGGGCATGACTGCATCTCCTTCAAGTGTCACTCAAAAGACATTTAATTTGGGTGAGGTTGTTCCAAACTAAGCACCAGTCACTGAGCCGAAGTAAATTTCAGCCCAACAGATCCATCCATTCTTTTTCACAAGGCTTAAACCTTTCTAAGAGTTCTGACCTGCCGAGAAAATGTGTTGAGCCACTTACGTAAAATGCGGCCCTCTGAGGGGAGGAATCACTTCTTGTCTAGGATGATACTATCGTCCTCATCTTTGATTCGAACTCGTCCACTGGAGTGCTTGGTTTCCTGTCTGCCATTGCGGTACACAGTTTTTACAGTGCCATCGGGGTACTCCCGCCTCTTGAACTGCGCAGTGTGAATCTCCTTTTGGCCATTACTGAATACCACTATTTTATCTCCACTCCTGAAAGAAATAGCAATAAATGAAGTGATGAGAAGGCACTTGTCATTAGCCTATCTCACTGAGCTGTCTAATGTGACACAATGAAAGTGAAAGAGAACGTCAAGTGGAAACTTTTTCAGATTATGTTAGAATTCACCTCAGAATTTACATGGGATGGCATCAGAGATCTGATCTCACAATAAGATTTCAATACAAAGGTACTTCAGCACATAGTATAATACCTAATGGATGGCGAGATCTCATTTTACATGACTACTTCATGCAGGCATCTCAAAAAGCATAAAAGCAGGAAACCTATTTTACAACAGGATCCTCCCTAAGCCCAGAGGAGGCATGTGTAAGAAGGTCCTATTGTTTTTCTTCATTTTACATGGAGGAAGAGAGAGAGAATACATTAAATGCCTCGCGCAAGATCAGGAAGGGAGCCAAAAAGCAAGGAATAGAGCTCAGGAGTCCTCATCTTGAGTTCTTTAGTACCCACATTGTTAACACAGACAACCGGTGATCTCCCAGCAACCCTGGCCAGTGTAAAGTTCCATAGAACTAAATGAGGAATATTTCACAGTCACTTTGCTAGTGATAAATGGTCACCTACCATCCAAGGTAGAAGTGAACAATTTTCAGTGCCTCATTGTAGCAAAACCCTTGTTATCTTACGAATCTTTTCTCCTTTCATCTGGAAATTCCCCAGCCATGCAGAATCCAACCACAGTTTTAAATGTCAGTATCATTGTACCTTGTGTCCAATGCCTGGTTCCTGTCATTAACACAAGACTTACTTTTCTACTTTTACTACTGTACCATCTGGGAAAAAAGTTTCCTTGAATCCATCACTATAGAGGCATTTCACTGTGTGATCTGGGAACACAATTTCTTGTGTGCCATCAGGATAATGTTTTTCTGTGGAAAAGAAGATGTAAAAGTCAAGTATTCTACATGTTGCTTTACACAAAGCTAGATCAGATTTTTTTTTGGACATTGTAGTGAAGATAGAAATTATACCCAGCATACTGCTAAAGAAATTAAAGAATCAAATAATCACATAATCAAAGAAGAGGTGCATTTACAGCACATTGTTGTCTTTGCTTTGTAGGAGGAAACTGAGCAGTAAAGTGATGAAACATACTGGAAGTGAAATGCAAAGACAACGCAAAATGAGAAGAAAATAACCAATCTGCTGGAGTCAAAATCAGATGGCGCTTTCATAATAGAAACCTTCCTGCACATATAGTTCACATTTATGAGCTCTTGCATACCTATTTGATTATTAGGGAACTGCAGCACCTCCAGGCCATCTGGATAAGCAATGTGCGTTGTCTGTGCATCTGCATAATAATAAATCTGGAAGGAGAGTGAAGTGTTTGCAGCATGTTCACGATATTTACATAAGCAGATTCAACCATAACAATGTGCTTAAAAGTAAGCCGTCTTAAAAAAGTCATTTCAGGGTCATTTTCTGTATCTGCCATCCATAAAAGTAGATATGTTTGCATTGATGTTCATTCCTCTCATTTACCCTCCTCCTCATGGCTGTGTGTAGATGATGCTACTTTCATCTCTGTAGCATACAAGAGAACATTGCGTGCATGAAAGTCATTTTCCCACATCTTTACTTTGACTCTCACCCATGCACTATTAATTTAAAACAGTCCCACTGCTGCCAAGGCCTCACTTATTTCCACTGTAGCTCACATTATTATTAACTATTTATATTTACATAATGCCAAGAGGGAAGAACCCCCTGTGCTACCTACCCTACAAATGTATGAAAACCAATCCTTGCTTCAGATGGTTGCCCCTGCCGCTTGCCTTCTTTCACTCTCCTTCAATCTGCTTGGCCAACTACCCATTTGTTCCTTCTTTGACTGTTACCTTCATCTCTTTCCACATTTGTCCTTGTGGGTGAAGCAGTTTCACCACTCAGGGTTGTTAAACCAACACCCTGCCTCATCAGTTTCTCCCAGATAGGATAGTGATAGGTAAGTGATAGGACCTTGTTGGAAAATTGCTTAATCATTTTATTTTCCTTAAAGAAAGAAAAAAAAGTTACACACCACTCTCTGATCTGGCATGATCTTCTTTACATCTCCATTGAAAAAGCTAATAGTTGTCATCCTTTTATCAGCACTGATCTCCTTTTTAGTACCATTGGGGAAAGTGATGATTTGACGTCCATCAGTAAGCACCTCTTCTACCTTCAAACACATAGGGCATCTAATGTAAATGAAGTCAAAGGAAATGAGTAACATTGCACTGCCTTCCGATTAAATTGGTCATGCTATGCCTTTGTATTTCAAAAGCTATCTCTGCAATACAGGTACATTATTTTTGCCTCATTTGTGTGTAAAAGAGGCCAAAGTAATTTTCTTTCCACAAAATTAACTTACTTCTAGCACTCAGCCCAAGTTCTCACCCCACGACCTTGTTTTTCTGTTAAGCGAGGGAAGGCACACAGCCCTGTGCCAATAGAGAAGCCATTCCGGTTTCTCCTTGACGAACTTCAGTGAGTTACTGTCTGTACTCATTTCATACATGCTGATACACCTGCCACACAAGTCATTCAGGAGACCTCGGTTCTGGATTATGTGAACCAAAATGATATAAACACAGACTGTATATATAAACACAGATTGCTGATGTATGTTAGCAACCATTTTATTCCAAGTAACATAACCTGTATGGACATTCAGTACTACAAAATTAAATGTGGCTGCATGCAGAGATCTGCAAAATTACTCAGATTTCTTAACAACAGGGGGTAATAAAGTTATCAGTGTGCCCTTCTACAAAAAATACATTGGTCAAAGACTTCATACCTAGCATTAACCTCTGGTTAATCAGTTTTCCTGGAATTACTATGGCAGCTGGTTCTGTTTAGCATATATCAGATCCCATAATATAATTCATTTTTTGAAGTCCAAAGAAGAAGACAACCAGAAGATGCTCTATAGCTCTGCCATATGGTTGCAATTTTATCAGACCCTCCACAAAAAGGGAATACCTCCCAATCAAAAAAAACCACCAAAACGTTTGGGGCAAGAGAAATGCAGTATTTCCCCAAACAGGCATTGTAATGATTACTGAGGGCAAAATTTTTGTTTTTAGAAATTATTTTATTTAAACATTACTAGTTAATAATGGAAAAATGTTCTTACACCGATTTATGACAAAAGGCATTGATACACGAATTAAAACATAGTTTAAATGAGAGCTAATATCTCTTTCTAAAGGCATCAGTCCCCATTGTGACCTCTCTTGCTAGCTGTACAAGAAAGTCCAGCGCACTACTCACTTTTATGAATAAAATCCAATGGTAAAGATGTCAGAGTGAACTTTTTTCACAATTAATTTTCTTTTGAGGATCACAACAACAGATACTGTATTTGCTACTTCTACAAGAGGGAATTGTGATTGGTAGAAGCTTTCACAGACCCCATCTCAGCATTAGCTATAAAAGAATTGGCATGTCAAACCCCTATTCCCTGAACAACTGTTCTATTGCAAAAGCCATTTCTATGACTGCTCACAGTTTCATTAATCAACACCTGTATTGTCAGGGTGAGAAGAGAAGCCCAGAACTGAACAGACACAGAAACTGAATTACTGTCTTAACTTTATCTAGCCAAAAACCTTATCCAGAATTGACAACTCGGCCAATATCAAGGAAATGTTTTAACAGGATAAGCCTGTTCGGAGCAGTATAATTGAAGAGTCATCTGGGACTGAGTTCAGATCTGGCCTAGATGAGCAGCGACAGTGTTGGAAAAAGTGCTTGTCTATCAGCAGTGAAACTAGCACCAGGTCACTTGCTCACCTTGCTGACAACCTTTCCCAACAGCAGCAGACCAAATTTCCAATGCATAGACTCATCTACAGAATCAGCTTTTCAAGAACATTCCTGAGGTGCTGTGTGGGAAAGGTGACATGGCCACTCAGGAACAACTTACCCAGTTTTGTGGAAAGGAGTGCAGG